>NC_068910.1:169663669-169969252 GCF_023091745.1 Budorcas taxicolor
GATTGAAGGCAGGAGGAGAAGGGGACGACAGAGGATGAGTTGGTTGTTTGGCATCACTGACTCAATGGACATGGGTTTGGGTGGACCCCGGGAGTTGGTGATGGACAGGGAGGCCCGGTGTGCTGCGGTTCATGGGGTGGCAAAGAGTAGGACACAACTGAGCTACTGAACTGAACTGAACCTAATTTGAGTTATTTGGAATTACTAATTTATCATTTTTCCCAAAACTATATTCTTTGTTATAAAAGATTCCCTGAAGAGTAATTTTTTGAAGTTAATATGGAAGGATAACCTATTGCGCTATTATTTGTGTTTAATTCTTCCTGTATCTTTCTTTCTCTTACATTTTAAAAAAAATGGCTGAGTTTGAACTCTAGTTGCCAGAAGAAGAATCTCCTTTTTGTTTTCTGAAAACCTGGGTGTTTTAAGGGAAGTATGCCAGATAATCAGAGAGAAGGGTTGCTGCTGCTGCTAAGTCGCTTCAGTTGTGTCTGACTGTGTGCAACCCCATAGAAAGCAGCCCACCAGATTCCTCTGTCCACAGGATTCTCTAGACAAGAATACTGGAGTGGGTTGCCATTTCCTTCTCCACAGAGAGGGGAGAAAGACAGAAAATCTCCTGAGGTGAGGAACAATATTAGGTATTAGTCCCTAGATTAGATAGAGCAGACAGATTTGAAAGTATCACTACCAAGTATTTGTGCTTTCCCAAAAATGAGAACTGATGATATTTTGAAAGGAAATATTTGCTCACTAAATCTAGGGAAGCTGGATGCTAGGTATCAAGGCCCTTAGCCTCAGGAAAGATTTTCAGCAAGAAACCCTGTGGGCCTAGATAGTACTACCATCAAATACATGAGAACTGAAATACCTCACTCTGAATTAGACAGTTCCAATGATCTCTGTTCGTTTCCAAGGCAAACCATTCAATAGCACAGTAATCCAAGCCTATGCCCCAACCAGTAATGCTGAAGAAGCTGAAGTTGAACAGTACTATGAAGACCTACAAGATCTTTTAGAACTAACACACAAAAAAGATGTCTTTTTCATTATAGGGGACTGGAATGCTAAAGTAGGAAGTCAATAAACACCTGAGTAACAGGCAAATTTGGCCTTGGAATATGGAATGAAGCAGGGCAACAGCTAATAGAGTTTTGCCAAGTGAATGCACTGGTCATAGCAAACACCCTCTTCCAACAACACAAGAGAAGACTCTACACATGGACGCCACCAGATGGTCAGCACCGAAATCAGATTGATTATATTCTTTGCAACCAAAGATGGAGAAGCTCTATAGAGTCAGCAAAAACAAGACCGGGAGCTGATGGTGGCTCAGATCATGAACTCTTTATTGCCAAATCCAGACTTAAATTGAAGAAAGTAGTGAAAACCACTAGACCATTCAGATATGACCTAAATCAAATCCTTATGATTATACAGTGGAAGTGAGAAATAGATTTAAGGGACTAGATTTGACAGATAGAGTGTCTGAAGATCTATGGATGGAGGTTCGTGACATTGTACAGGAGACAGGGATCAAGACCATCCCCATGGAAAAGAAATGCAAAAAAGACAGGAGGCCTTAAATAGCTGTGAAAAGAAGAGAAGCAAAAAGCAAAGGAGAAAAGGAAAGATATAAGCATCTGAATGCAGAGTTCCAAAGAATAGCAAGGAGAGATAAGAAAGCCTTCCTCAGTGATCAATGCAAAGAAATAGAGGAAAACAACAGAATGGGAAAGACTAGAGATCTCTTTAAGAAAATTAGAGATACCAAGGGAAAATTTCATGCAAAGATGGGCTCAATAAAGGACAGAAATGGTATGGGCCTAACAGAAGCAGAAGATATTAAGAAGAGGTGGCAAGAATACACAGAAGAACTGTACAAAAAGGAGCTTCACAACCAAGATAATCACGATGGTGTGATCACTCACCTAGAGCCAGACATCCTGGAATGTGAAGTCAAGTGGGCCTTAGAAAGCATCACTAAGAACAAATTTAGTAGAGGTGATGGAATTCCAGTTGAGCTATTTCAGATCCTGAAAGATGATGCTGTGAAAATGCTGCACTCAATATGCCGGCAAATTTGGGAAATTCAGCGGTGGCCACAGGACTGGAAAAGGTCAGTTTTCATTCCAATCCCAAAGAAAGGCAATGCCAAAGAATATTCAAACTACCACACAATTTCACTCATCTCACATGCTAGTAAAGTATGTTCAAAATTCTCCTAGCCAGGCTTCAGCAGTATGTGAACCAGGAACTTCCAGATGTTCAAGATGGTTTTAGAAAAGTCAGAGGAACCAGAGATTAAATTGCCAACATCTGCTGGATCATGGAAAAAGCAAGAGAGTTCCAGAAAAACATATATTTCTGCTTTGTTGACTATGCCAAGGCCTTTGACTGTGGAAATAAACTGTGGAAAATTCTGAAAGAGAAGGGAATACCAGATCACCTGACTTGCCTCTTGAGAAACCTATATGCAGGTCAGGAAGCAACAGTTAGAACTGAACATGGAACAACAGACTGGTTCCAAATAGGAAAAGGAGTACATCAAGGCTGTATATTATCACCCTGTTTATTTATCTTATATGCAGAGTACATCATGAGAAACGCTGGGCTGGTTAAAGCAAAAGCTAGAATGAAGATTGCCGGGATAAATATCAATAACCTCAGATATGCAGATGACACCAACCTTATGGCAGAATGTGAAGAGGAGCTAAAAAGCCTCTTGATGAAAGTGAATAAGGAGAGTGAAAAAGTTGGCTTAAAGCTCAACATTCAGAAAACGAAGATCATGGAATCTGGTCCCATCACTTCATGGCAGATAGATGGGGAAAGAGTGGAAACAGTGTCAGAATTTATTGTTTTGGGCTCCAAAATCATTGCAGATGGTGATTGTAGCCATGAAATTAAAAGGCCCCTACTCTTTGAAGGAAAGTTATGACCAACCTAGATAGCATATTGAAAAGCAGAGATATTACTTTGCCAACAAAGTAATATCCATCTAGTCAAGGCTATGATTTTTCCAGTGGTCATGTATGGGTGTGAGAGTTGGACTATGAAGAAAGCTGAGCACTGAAGAATTGATGCTTTTGAACTGTGGTGTTGGAGAATACTCTTGAGAGTCCCTTGGACTATGAGGAGATCCAACAGTCCATCCTAAAGGATATCAGTCCTGGGTGTTCATTGGAAGGACTGATGCTGAAGCTGAAAATCCAAAACTTTGGCCACCTCATGAGAAGAGTTGACTCATTGGAAAAGACCCTGATGCTGGGAGGGATGGAGGGCAGGAGGAGAAGGGGATGACAGAGGATGAGATGGCTGGATGGCATCACTGACTCGATGGACATGAGTTTGAGTGAACTCCGGGGGTTGGTGATGGACAGGGAGGCCTGACATGCTATGATTCATGAGGTCGCAAAGAGTTGGACAGAACTGAGCCACTGAACTAAACTGAACTGAAACTGCAAGAACGGGTTGGGGAAATGGAGATGCAACAGAGAAGTGTAGGGATGACTGAGACTGAAATTACCATGAATTGAATGAGAACTTAAAGTTAGATTGACATTTTTTATACAATTTGTACCTGCTATTGAGCAGGTGAATCATGTAGCACAAATGTGCTGTCTTATTTCTCACAATTTCAGTTCTCTTCCACAGGTATACATATATCCCTTCCCTTTTTAGTCTCCCCCTTACCCCCAACCCCATCCCACCCCTCTAGGTTTTCACAGAGCATGGGGTTGAATTCCCTGTGTCAGACAGGAACTTCCATTAGCCATCTATTATACACATGGTCTTCCCTGGTGGCTCATATGGTAGAAAATCTGCCTGCAATGTGGCAGACCCAAGTTCTATCCCTGGTTCAGGAAGATTCCCTGGAGAAGGAAATGGGAACCTACTCCAGTATTCTTGCCTGGCGAATTCCATGGGTAAAGGAGCCAGGTGAGCTACAGTCTATCAGGTTGCAAGAAGTCAGAAATGACTGAAGCAGCTTAGCATGCACACACACATACACATGGTAATATGTAGGTTTCAATGCTACTTTCTCCAAGCATCTCACCCTCTCCTTTCCCTGCTATGTCCACAAGTCTGTTCTCTGTCTGCATCTCTACTGCTGCCCTGAAAATAGGTTCAGCACTAGTATTTTTCTAGATTCCGTATATATGTGTTAATATACAATATTTGTTTTTCTCTTTTTGACTTACTTCACTCTGTGTAACAGAATCTAGCTTCCTCCACTTCAGTTCAACTGATTCACATTTGTTCCTTTTTATGACTAAGTAATATCCCATTGCATATTTGTACCACATCTTCTTGATCCATTCATTTGTCAATGGACACTTAGGTTGCTTTCATGTCCTGGCTACTGTAAATAGTGCTGCAATGTTATTTCTCACATTTTAATCAAGAGTTGTAGAACTCTGAAGGATTTGTAGAACTTGAAATTTGGAGGATTCTGAAATAGTATTTACTTTGGCTTTTATCTCTAGTCTAACATTTATGAACCAAAGTATTAAAATGGAGGAAAAATACCTTTCTTCCTAAAAATGACTTTTACTTCGCAATTTTCTCCATCAGAATATTTAATCATATTTTTGTGTTTCCAACACCCATCCATACTGTCAGCAGGTGGATGCAAAAATTGTCATCTTTAGCCATTCTTAGAATGAGTACTTATTATTTTCATATGCCCAGAAAAGTTTCTCTTTTGAAGGCACTTACAGTGGAAAAATTTTTATTTAAATGATCATGGATGTCTGCTAAGAAATTCAGAATTCTTTGCAGAAAGTATTGGAAGCCACCAATTCAAATATGGAAATCAACACTGCAAACTGAGGTTATTTTGTTCTAAGTTCACCATCATGTTCAACTCCTTTGTTAGTTCCCTCTTTTCTAGGCAATAATTACATGTCCTAGTGCATTTATTTATGATACTCAAACTGATGAGTTAATAGAAGAAACATGTATTGCTAGTTAGTAGGAAATAACCATTTAGTCACTAATTTGCAATGAGATCTTAGACAATTTGCAATTTCCTGGAACTCAGATTTCTCAGTTGTAGTGAAAGTGAATATATGTTTGCTAACAACCCTCCCAGATATTTTACCCAAATTCTTTGATTTTACAGTAACCAAAGAAAACTAATCTACTCTAAGAGGCTCTGAGGAAGCCTTAGAAAGTAAGGATAAGGAGGAGCCTGTCCATATTATAATATAAAAATAATGACAGCTCCCCAAACTCTGAATGATCCAATAAATCTGAGGACCTCAGAATTACTCTTATAATAGCAATTTCCCCAAGTAAAACATTCAACAGTATTTTGTATTTTAAAGTATTAAAGGGTATAAAGAATGCAACAGGAAAAATTATGCAAAAGTTGGAAATAAGGCAGAATGATAAGGATAATTTTTTAACATTATGATAAAACACTTTCTATAATTCCACTGTATTATTTTTACTCTCTTGAGGAGACATAACTTTCTATAACAGATTATCCATAAGTGATTCAGGCTTAAGCATTTATAACCCTATAAAATCAGGGATTCATTTACATCAAATTGATGAAGGGTGATCTTCTCCCCTTACCTGGTGGAGAAAATAACCCCAAAGTTCATGGAGGCATGTCCTATAGGACATAAACCTTATTTCATCATTCTTTTTGCCACTGATTATAAATCCTAGTTCCTTATGGTCTCTCTTTTTTTTTTAATTTATTTTTTTAATTTTAATTTTTATTTTTACTTTACTTTACAATACTGTATTGGTTTCGCCATACATTGACATGAATCCACCACGGGTGTACATGCGTTCCCAAACATGAACCCCCCTCCCACCTCCCTCCCCATAACATCTCTCTGGGTCATCCCTGTGCACTAGCCCCAAGCATGCTGTATCCTGCATCGGACATAGACTGGCGATTCGATTCTTACATGATAGTATACATGTTTCAATGCCATTCTCCCAAATCATCCCACCCTCTCCCTCTCCCTCTGAGTCCGAAAGTCCGCTATACACATCTGTGTCTTTTTTGCTGTCTTGCATACAGGGTCATCATTGCCATCTTTCTAAATTCCATATATATGTGTTAGTATACTGTATTGGTGTTTTTCTTTTGTTTTCTGGCTTCCCTGATAGCTCAGTTAGTAAACAATCTGCCTGCAATGCCAGAGACCTGGGTTCGATCCCTGGGTTGGAAAGATCCCCTGGAGAAGGGAAAGGCGACTGGCTCCAGTATTCTGGCCTGGAGAATTCCATAGACTGTATAGACCATGGGGTCACAAAGAGTCAGCCATGACTCAGTGACTTTTACTTCATTTCACTTCACTGTCATTCTACCTGTTACCTCATGATTCAGTCAAAGAAAGCTTTAACCCACACCTGGTTATCTGTTTTGTATGAGATTATATTGCAAGTAATTTGTAAACTGTGCTTTCAGAAGTGGGATTTTCCTAGAAAGAATAGCTTCTTTCCTTAAAAAAAGCACCAAAAAGTCCCCTCTAAACCAGTTCCCTACATTTTTTAAAGCTCCATTCTGTTATAAAACAAGTTTAATATACGGTGCTGATCATATTTTCATATGTTCCATAATCACCAATTTTGGTTTCTCACTCTCTTCATCTCTCTAGCATAGCGTTTACCTATATATAAAAGACTTCTCATTTCTGAGAGAATTGGCTCTTCCTTCTCCCCTTAGCTTAAACTGAAACAAAGAGCAAATCTTGACAATTCACCTATTATAATAGTACTTCTATTTTTTATTTAACAGAAAACAGCTTGTCTTCTTAATGGTAAAGATGAAGTGACAGAAAATAAATGAGTTTCTATATTTAAATCAAGGATTTTGTTACCAAAGCAACCAGAATCTACAACTATATAAAGCAGATCATCTTCTATCATAAGAATACTACCAGAAATATTCTGACAATGAACTGATCTTAGAAATTATAATTATTTAAAGAAATTTTAAAAATGACATTTTTACAATTTACTGATGAGTACAGTAATATCTTAAAGTAATCATCTATTCCTGTTATTTTTATCCTCATGAGAATGAAAACATTTGTTTTTGAACAACACACCTCTAGACACAGAGGAAATGACTATGAAAACTTAGGGGACCCCAGAAGGGACACACAAATACTTTTTTAAGATCAGCCACATTTATCACCTGGCAAAAGTTGCTATGGTAACTCCCAACTGGAGTTGAATCTGGCCTTCATTTTACTTTAAACTTTGGATCTATGAAACATGATAGCCAGGATCAAATTACTGGGAATATGTTCATGAATAGTCTTCCCAGGTGGCTCTAGTGGTAAGGAATCCACCTGTCAATGCAAGAGTTGTGAGTTCGATCCCAGGGTCTGGAAGATACCCTAAAGGAGGGCGTGCAATGTACTCCAGTATTCTTGCCTAGAAAATCTCATGGACAGAGGAGCCTGGCATGCTTTAATCCATAGGGTCCCAAAGAATTAGACACAACTGAAGTGACTTATCATGCACACACACATGTTCATTGAGTATACAAATATTACATCAGAACTGTAAAGAAACTAATAAGTAGTAAAGATATTTTCAATTGAGATTGATTTAACAACTTGTTAAAATTTACCTATGTGACATGGGGGTTTCTTTTATTGTCAGAGCTGTTTTAGTGATTTTTTTCAGTATCTTTAACTCTTGAAATTCCTTTCATTTGCTTTAAATATTAGGTTGAATGGACAAACAAATTCACTGTTATGTAAAAACTAGACTAAGCTACAAATTATCTTCTTGTAGTCCTTGTCAAATGTGAAAGGACTAAGTACAATATTATTCATTTTGACTACTATGAAAATTTATTTTCCTCAAATTTACCTATTAGTACATTTGTTGAGATGTGTGACTTGGCTCTAGAAGACAGTTTAGAAATTATTTAATATCAAAGGCAAAATTAAAGCCAAACATCAAGTTTATACTTGACATCAAGTTTGCACTTGACTTGTAACATCATTTTCATGGCAAAAGGTGGTGTCTGAAACTATATAAGTCTTTTGTTTTTGTTTCTTTCTAAATAGTATGTGAGTATATTAAAGTCACCAATATGGAGCTGTATAGTAATAGGTTCTGCTGCTTTATTTCTTGGAAATATTCTGAGACTTCCACTTGGGAATGAAACATACTAAACATATGAAAGAAAGAAAAAAATGCAAATCTTTTCCTCCTGCTCCTCTTCCTTCCCTTTGGAAACAATTTAAGGCCAACTCAACAGATGGGACCAAACAAGATATACATCCACACAGGATCAAGAAAAAGGGAGGCAGGCGAGTGACTTGGAGCAGGGTTGACAACCCAAGATGGGAGCAGGGAATCTACCTAGAGTAAGCTCAGTGTGGGGACTGTGGGAGGCCAGAGAGGGCAAAGAAAGGCTTCTGCACAGGAGGGCAGACCAGGACAGTATTTCAGAGCATGAGCAGGTGGAGGAGGGCATCCACACAAGTCATTGACTTGAGCTGTCGGAGCCAAACCAGAATGAGAAAGGCATTCAATTAAAGTAGGAGGGGTGACCTGGTAGTGAGTGCCAGAGTCCAAGTGGGCTAGAGATGGCCTCACAAAGGGGCATCCCTGGAGTGAGAGTGGTGGGGATGTGTTCTGTCCATGAGTGCTGCAGGAGATGGACCCTATCCCTGGCTGACTAAGCTTCTGTATTAAACACAATGGAAGCAGGTTTCTCATTACTCAAAAACACCATTACAAATATGAAAGAGGAGAAATTCTGATTGAACCCTGGTGTGTTAAATGCAATTGGATTTATTGGTAGAAACTCATGGTTTTTAGTATATAGTAACATATAAATGTATACAGAGAGACAAGTATAGATATGTGCTTATATATGTGGGAATTTCTTAAAGAGATGGGAATACCAGACCACCTTACCTGCCTCCTGAGAAATTTATATGCAGCTCAAGAAGCAACAGTTAGAACCAGACATTCAATATTGGAAAAGGAGTATGTCAAGGTTATATATTGTCACCCTATTTATTTAACTTATATGCAGAGTACATCATGAGGAATGTCAGACTGGATGAAGCACAAGACGGAATCAAGACTACTGGGAGAAGTATCAGTAACCTCATATATGCAGATGACATCACCCTTATGGCAGAAAGTGAAGAGGAACTAAAAAATCTCTTGACGAAAGTGAAAGAAGAGAGTGAAAGGGCTGGCTTAAAATTCAACATTCAAAAAACTAACATCATAGCATCTGGTCCCATCATTTCATGGCAAATACAAGGGGAAACAATATAAACAGTGAGAGACTTTATTTTCTTAGGCTCCAAAATCACTGTAGATGGTGACTGCAGCCATGAAATTAAAAGATGCCTGCTCTTTGGAAGAAAGGCTATGACAAAACTAGAGAGCATATTAAAAAGCAGAGACATTACTTTATCACAAAGGTCCGTAAAGTCAAAGCTATGGTATTTCCAACAGCCATGTGTGGATGTAAGAGTTGGACCATAAAGAACAGTGACTGACAAAGAATTGATGTTTTTTAAACTGTGGTGTTGGAGAAGATTCTTGAGAGTTCCTTGGACTGCAAAAAGATCAAACCAGTCAATCGTAAAGGAAATCAGTCCTGAATATTCATTGGAAGGAATGATACTGAAGCTCCAATACTTTGGCCACCTGATGCAAACAACTGACTCATTAGAAAAGACCCTGATGCTGAGAAAGATTGAAGGCAGGAGGAGAAGAGGACAAAAGAGGATGAGATGGTTGGATGGCATCACTGACTCGAAGGACATCAGTTTGAACAAGCTCCAGGAGTTGGTGATGGACAATGAAGCCTGGCATGCTGCAATCCATGAGGTCACAAAGAGTCATACACTACTGAATGACTTAATTAAACTGATATATATTTATGCATTTGTGTATATATATGTGTATGTCTTTATTTTTCCCTATTTAGCTTTGACAGCAATGTACTCCGAAAGCAGAGAACAGCTTTGTATCTGAATGCCATTTTCCACTAAAAGGAAATATGCCTTCTCATAAGAAAGGTTGATTCTGAAAAAGACTCGTGTGTTGTGCCGAAAAGTAGGAGAAAGTGCTCCAAAAATTAAGGAGACATGTCAATAGGACAAAAAAATCCAATGTGAAGGAGCTCTTCCTAGTCAAATTAGGACAGTTTTGTTTTAAAATAATGTTTATTGCCAACAGACTATAAACCAATCATTCATCTATACTAATAGAAAAATAAGTGAATAAATTCAGTTTGACAACAAATAGGATATTTATATAGTTTCAAAGTATCTCTTAATGATATATATATTAATTACAAAGGTGGGAAGTATAATTTTACAGAGGAGAAGACCAATGCAATCAAATGATCAAAGTAAACATCAATGATGGGGCCAATGGAAACTGTGAGCCCCTGATGGATGCAATGAGAAGAATATGGTATCACTTCTATCAATAAAATGTTCCTGCCAAAATGTATAACCGTTTCTAATCACAAGGAAGTTATAAAAACCCAAGTTTTCAGGATGTTCTCCAAAATAACTGGCTGTACACTTCAAAAGTATTGAGGTCGTGAAAGTCAAAGAAAGGTGAAGAAACTGTTCCAGAGAGAAGAGACAACTATATGTGAAGTGTGATTCTGGTCTGCATCACTTTGATAAAGAAGATATGGTTGGGATGATTAGTGAAACATGATCAGGGTCTGACAGTTAGGTGGCATAATGTATCAACACTATTATACTCATTTTGTGTGGGAGAATGTCTGTAGCAAATACAGTTTTGGGGAAGGATGGGATATCATGTCAGTAACTTAGTCTCAAATGGTTGAGAGAAAGAAGTCTTTTGTACTGCACTTTGCAACTTTTCTGAAAGTTTGAGATTAATTTCACTTTCAGATATGTGCCTGTTAGTCACTCAGTCACTTTCCATGGACTGTAACCTGCCAGGCTCCTCTGTCCATGGGATTCTCCAGGCAAAAATACTGGAGTGGGTTGCCATTCCTTTCTCCAAGGAATCTTCCTGACCCAGGGACTGAACCAAGGTCTCCTGCATTGCAGGCAGATTCTTTACCATTAGAGAACATTTTAAAAATATAAACATCACTCTTTAATATTTTTGAAAATAGAAAGAGCAATTACTCTTACTTACCCTCTCCTTCTTTAAATGCCTCCCTACTCTATTCTATCACCAAAATTATAACACTATAATGATAGAAAACAGGCTTTAATTCCCTAAATATAAAGGTAATATAAGTAAATGTAAGTAAAATTCAAGGCTCCGAGTCAATTTCCTTTACTTTGTCATTTTTGTTATAAACCATGTTATTTTAACATGGTCTCTTGAAGCTCTCAGAAAAATGTTTTTACAAAATAGAAATAACTGAAACCAAATGTATTACAGTGCAGAGTTTCATGGTAAAAAAAAGTGTTACCAATGGAGTAGTATGTTTTTATTGGTATTACAAGTAGACATTCATTATAATTGACTATCCTGCAATATTTTGACAAACCCACTTGTAGAAAGAAATACTATGCTAGGACCAAACTCTTTTGAGTACAGTCACTAATTTCTATGGAATCAAGGTAATTCTTAGGGCAAAATGTTGAAAGGAAGGGCTTGACTCATTTGTGAAAACAGATTTATAATGATAAACTGGATTTTTTTAACAGTCAAGGGTAGTTATAGTTTTATGCACTTTAAAAGTTGCATCAAGATTAAAAAAAAAAAAAGATTCTCTTAAAATCAAGTTAACATAAGTCAGTTAGACAAGCTATTATATCAGCCAACTTATGCTGTATTATTTCCTCACTAGAAAGTTGACTTTTATACACTGTATTTTATATCCTATTTTTTCATCAATATATCCATTTCTAACATTCAGTAATTGAAAATCACTATATATCTTTTAAGATGCAGATTTTACTGAGTAAAATTAACAATTTCTTTTTTGTACCCTGGACTGTATTTTTTTTTAATGCTTTTACTTTAGATGAAAATTCTATGATACACCCAAACTCAAATTTTATTATAAGAAATGTACATTTTCTCCATGTTTAAAATAACATAAATATTAAACACATTTCCATCACTCAACACAATTACAAGGTGAAAACACTACATACACTGAAGTTAAATATGTGGGATGGAAATAACATGCTCTGCCCACATACTTTTGGTGTGTTTTTCAATTCTAATAGAAGACACACCATACAAATTAAAATACAATCATTCTTAGAATAGTATTCCATTTTATGTTTATATCCCATTTTGGATGAACCTGAAGGATATTATGCTAGGTGACATAAGCCAGTAACAGAAATACCAATATTGTATAATTTTATTTATATGAGGTATCTAAAATGGTCAAACTCACAGAATCAAAACATGGAACGGGGGTTGCCAGGGGCTGGGGATAAAGGGAAGTAGAGAGTTTCTATCAATAGGCATAAAGTTTCAGTTAAGCAAGATGAGTAAGCCCTAGAGTTCCACTGTACAGCACTGTACCTTCAGTCAATAATAATGTACTGTATACATACTTCAAAATTTTTGAGAATAAATATGTTAATTATTCTTACCACAATATTTTTAAATCAGAGGATGAACAGTGAACATTGGGCTAATTCTATAGGTATTTTTCCAAACATAACTTGCTAATTAGTGTGAGCTAATGATAGTCCTCATTGTTATCCTGCTTAGATGATAAAAAAAGAAATTCAGATTTAAGTCACCCATTATTAGTATTCTGTGTGTGTGTGTGTGTATGTTATGGGGCAGAAGGAAAGGTAAACCTTTAGATATAATATTTCTGAGGTTATTTTGTTTATGAACATGTCAAAACTTTACTTTTCATACTGGTATAATCTAATACATTTGCCTATTCTGCTTTTTTAAGAATAGTAATAGTTATCTATTAAGAAGAAAGTATCTGGACAAGAACTTGAGAGTGAAGAAGCAGTTGCTGAAATCAAAAGTGTGTGGTGCAATAACATTCTGACAAAAGCAGTGGCCTTCTCAGTGAGTTGAGATTAACACAAACATAAAAGAATTGCCTCTTGCCAACTTTATTTGGAGAGCCCAGCCATCCATGTGTGATGGAATAAATTTAAAAGTCCAGATGATGCAGGAGATACTTCGAAAGATGAGCCAGAACATTCAGTTAACTTTCAAATTTATTTCCTCACACATGGATGACCATTCAGCTTAAATGAAAACAGAAGCACAGCTCATCTACAAATATGCCCAAGAAATGTTTGGCTTGGTTTCAGAAAATATGATCATCTTCTTTGGCTCAACTGATTTGCTTGGCATGCTTTTAAAGAGGTACTCTCTCATCTTAATTTTTTACAGCAGCAGATCAGATATTAGATCACCCAACACGGGATTTGCATACAACAGTAAAACATCTGATCTGATTTTTTAATGGCAGACATGGTCATTGTCAGTAATCAGTCCACTAAAAAAAAAAAAAAAAAAAAAAAACTTTAATACACAACAAATGAGCAACCAAGCAAGGAATACATTCAAAAATGCCTTTTTCGTGACTGCATTTTTCTAATGAATTTCTTTGTTCACTCAATTTCTTGAAAAGACCAATTTCCTTTCCATGCCTCTTTTGGGTCAATCCCTATTCAATACAGCATGTTTCTGAAGCTCATTCATTTTAATGAGCTGTAGATGTTTTTTATTTTCTCACTTATTTGGAAATCAACCTCAAACAAAATTTAGTGAAAGCAAGGAAATTATTTATTGGGGTAGGGAGTATCTAGACATATACTGCATGACATTTAAGGCTAGACAGAGGATGAGATGGCTGGATGGCATCACGGACTCGATGGACGTGAGTCTGAGTGAACTCTGGGAGTTATTGATGGACAGGGAGGCCTGGCATGCTGCGATTCATGGGGTCGCAAAGAGTCAGACACAACTGAGCGACTGAACTGAACTGAACTGAATACCATTAGTCAGTTTTAGGAAAACATTATTATACAGGTTGTAGTTTATTATTATCCCTATTATATAGGATAGTCCCATCATGAATAATTTGCCCTGTAGTTTTCTGGTGTGTCAGATGCTGTACTGATCTATGTGAATCTAATATCAAATGATCTAATATCTGATATGTTGCTGTAAAATTAAGATGAGTACTTCTTTTAAAGCATGTTAGGCCAATCAGCTGAGCAAAAGAAAAAAAATATGTCTTTATATGATTGTTTTTAAGCTTTTCTTTGGGCTTCCCTGGTGGCTCAGAGGTTAAAGCATCTACCTCCAATGCAAATAGACCCGGCTTCGATTCCTAGGTCGGGAAGACCCCCTGGAGAAGAAAATGGTAACCCACTCCAGTATTCTTGCCTGGAGAATCCCATGGATGGAGAAGCCTGGTAGGCTACACCCCAGGGGGTCGCAAGAGTCAGACACGACTGAGCGACTTCACCTTCACCTTCACCTTGGTTTGTTCAGCTTTTGAGACAAGGCTGATTGTTTAAGCTTAAAGTGTACAACATAATGATTTTACTTACATACATTATGAAATGATTACCACAGTAAGTTTGGTGAATATCCATTACCTCACATAGATACAAACTTTTTTTTAATATTTTTCCTTGTGATGAAAATTCTTAGGATTTACTCTTTATAACTTTCATATATAATATACAGTGATATTCATTATATGACTCATGTAATATTAGTATTATTGGACAAGATCCATTTGATATAAAGCTGAGTTCATCATTACAAAGCATAGTTATAATAAGAAAGATCCCCTCATATAAATTCACTGTCAAATGAGAGCAGTCAGCAATAAAGTATAGAAATTCCTCATATTTTACACTTGTAGATGGAAGACTGAGAACTAGATTAATAGTTAAGATGTTTAATATCTGATTCCGGTTTTCTCTTTTTTGATTCTGTGACTAACCATGAATCATTTGAACTCTGAACCATAGCCTTTTCATTTATACAATAAAAGTAACAATAGTTGTAAGTATAAAGAGAAGTAAAATCCAAAATATATATATATAGAAATATAGTAATTTATTATACCTAGCTAATTAAAATCTAACCAGCTACACTTTGCACATAGTAATATAAGATTGCTAAAGGAACGCTTAAACTATTACATTAGACCTAAGTTTAAAATTCAACTCAGAATCTTTTTGAGGGCTTTTTAGATATGATCAAAGCACCAAGATTTAAAGTATGCAGATCTACCCTCAGTTCTCTATGTCCAGTTGGGGTTGGGGAGAAACATGTAATAGCTACTAATCTCTGTTTTTAATCATCTCTGCTTTTAAAAGTTCTCTATGTCTAATCCATTTCAATTTCACATTAAAGTTGTGCTTTTGGAAGGTACAATTATCATCAAGTGGTTTTACTTTCACCCCACAAGGGTTTTCTTTCTATATTGATTCTGCATGGATTACGTCCTATTTAATTCTTTCCTTCTAACTTCTAATAGCACTGGGTAATTATGAATTAAATTAATAATTATCTTCCTTTCAGTGAGAGAGAATTTCACATGTAAAAGCATGAATAAATAAGCAAGCACAGCCACTAGGTCTTATCATTAATCGGTCTCTTTAGGAAACACTACACCCTTAGCATATCACATTGTATTTTAGCTTATTTTGTATCTCTTCTGCTACTGTGTTCTGTTAAACTCTTAAAAATCAGATTTATACCATTAAAAAATCTTTTTGTTGCCAATGCTTCCCTTAATAGTTACTGAAATTTTTCAGTAAAACAGAAAGAATCCAAAGAGTAATAATAAATATTCCCCTTGCAGTGAGTGTAAGATGGAAAAAATGACTGTCATCTCTGCATACCTTTAAGAGCCTGAGCATCTCACAGTGCAGAGGATTATTGAAGTGCTAAAAGGACATATTATAAAACTGAAGTGATACAGAGATTAGCATGGCCCCTGTACAAGGATAACAGGCAAATTCGTGAAGCACTGCATATTTTGGCAGCTTCCCAAGTAACCCTTGTGGTAAAGAATTCGCCTGCCAAACAGAAGACATGGAATCAATCCCTGGGTCTGGAAGATCCCCTGGAGAAGGAAATTGCAACCCATTCCAGTATTCTTGCCTGGGAAATCCGATGGACAGAGGAGTCTCATAGGATATAGTCCATGAGGTCACAAGAGTCAGACACAATTCAGCATCTAAGCACAAAATACAATTAGTTTTTGTACAGTATGGTCTGTAAATGTAAGCATTAGCTTAAATAATGTTACACATTTACCAAATCACTTAAATATCTTCCTGGAAAGATGATAAGACCACAATACCTAAATCCTGCTGCATGCAAGCAGACCCATGTGCCTGATCTCTGGACAATGCAACATGAGTGGAAGGGATAAAGGCCAACTCTGGGCCCAACTCCCTGACACCTCATTAATGATCTGTGCTCTTTCTTCTCATTCTGCCAAAATGATGCCAGAGTGGCCTAGAAGTCACAAAATGGTGAGATGATATGACCTCAAGATGGAAGCAATCTAGGTCACCTGAGAGATCACTTGGTATAGAGCCATCAACCCAACATTGGACTATAATGCAAACAACATCAAACCAACTGCATTAAGCCACTGAGATTTTCAGGTCCTTTGTTATAGCCTACTATAACAAAAGAATAGATAGCATATTCTAAGGAAAACATTGGCCAACTAAATAAACTGGAACTCCCTGAAAGAAACAACCAAATGTTTCCATGTTAAAAGAACAGAAATCAATAGTACATTCCTTCCTATGGGGATTTTAAAAGATAGCTTTTTCTTTTTTTTTCCTTACTAACCAAATTTAAAATGTAACACCTGCTTAAGGTGACTCGACTGTGCTAAAAGCCAGAAGACAGAAGTTTCCAGCTCTGCTCTATACGGAGTCCATTTCTCTGGGCCTCAGTTTCCTTATCTATTAATTAAAAATAAATGGCTATACAAGATAATCTCTACTGTTCATTCTAAGTCTATAATCCTAAGCCCATAAATCTAAAATACATTCTTAGATCTACATTTTTTAAGTAACAGGATTTATAAAATCCAAACAAACCAAGAAATTTGAAGAAACTTAGCAAGGACAATAAGCCAAGCTAAAATTCATGTTTTGAAACAGTTTTATCAAGCTCTTAGTAAAAAGAAAATATGGATGTCATTAAAGAATTAAGGAAGTTGATATTTTATAACAAGTTTGAACATGAACTTGCTATAGGACAAATATAAGTTTTCTCCAAAAATAGGCTGAGAATTCAAATTGGCTATGCCCATTCAATACATTATATCCAGTAAAGTCTAAATCATATAAATCATAGATAATATGTTTTGCAACAGGAGAAAAGGAAAGAATGTAATGTGGTTAAGGTGCTAGGCTGAGGATACAGACAGTATAAGTCTCTCAGTTCTACTTTAACCAGTGAGGTGACCTTGACCAAGCTACTTTACTTCATTCTTAGTGTTCACAACTGTAAATTTGGAAGATTAATAATATCTGCTTTACGGGGCAGCTGTTATGTGTGCTAAATAAGTGAACATATGTAAAATACTTCAAACAATGTCCACATACAGTTAGTGTAAATGTGTAATGTAAGTTTGCTATTGTTACACATTGAATTTATATTAAAAGTATTTTTTCCTTATTCAAATGGCTTTACTATACAACAGTTATAAATTTAGAAATATTTAAGGAACTGATTTAATGTTATTTTCCTGTGCTATCAAAAGCTACAAATTATGCACCATGATATAACAGTTTTATTCTTTTTAATTGACCCTATGTAAATCTCTCTAGTTGAGTATATTAATAACATTAGGCTAAGCTGAGTGCCGAAGAATTGATGCTTTTGAACTGTGGTGTTGGAGAAGACTCTTGAGAGTCCCTTGGACTGCAAGGAGATCCAACAAGTCCTGGGTGTTCATTGAAAGGACTGACGCTGAAGCTGAAACTCCAATACTTTGGCCACCTCATGTGAAGAGTTGACTCATTGGAAAAGACTCTGATGCTGGGAGGGATTGGGGGCAGGAGGAGAAGGAGACGACAGAGGATGAGATGGCTGGATGGCATCACCGACTCGATGCACATGAATTTGGGTAAAGTCCGAGAGTTGGTGATGGACATGGAGGCCTGGCATGCTGCGATTCATGGGGTCGCAAAGAGTTGGACACAACTGAGCAACTGAACTGAACTGAATTCAGATTGAGATTCTCTCATTAAAACTTGTACTTTGACATAAAGCAAAGTTATGAATATGAATAGTTCCAAGAAGAGAAAAAGGCAGCAACTTGAATCTAAAGTTTAATACAGTGCAGCAACACTTCCAGAGTAGAATCAAGATATCTACTTGAATTTTATACGATTTATATTGCTTTATATATATATATAGCTTGAATTTTATATGGTTTTATCAAATTATTAAAACAAAAGACTAAAAACACATAACTAAAGTTCAAGATTCTTTAAATATGAGATCAAAACAATGTGAGAAAATAAACACAATGCCAAAGAATATGAAGTTAAAACAGAGCTGAATAAAATACATTAAGGGTAAGTTAGTACAACCGTTTTAAAAGGACAACACACAAATGTTTTAGAGTGTTAGACTCAAAGCTAACATCATTAGCTCACTTCAAAGATATCATGTTGACAACTACTTTTCACTATATGGCAAACTAGATAACCTAAGACGTCGCTCTATCAAAAACCTAGAAACACTCGCTAAGGTGTAATAAATATGCTTTGAAAAGTGAAGCTCTAATAGAGAAAGAAAAGTCCCCAGAGTCACAAAATTTAAGTAGAAGCTGAACAGAAGTGTGACGTAGACCTCAAGCAGTAATGAAAGGTTTGAGTGTAACTACTGCAGAGAAAGATTACCAAATCTATGGCCTTTAGAAAGAAAGAAGTGGGGAATCAAAATGCTTACTTTACATGAGGAATGCAAAGGCCTAAGTACTCGGTGAAAGGTTAGGGAAGAATAAATTTATCATCAAGTGAAGGATGAGAAAGCAGTTTCTATGTTGGGGGGTCAGTTTCTATGTTGGTGCTCTGAGTGAAAAGGAAATAATGAAGGTGGAGGGGGAAAGGACAAAAGAAGAATAGAAAGGAAAAAATGAGTAAAACAGAAAATGGAAGAAAGGACAGAGGGAAAGGGAAAGAAGAGAGAGAGAGACCCCTAACAGAGTTAGTAACCACAGTTTAAATTTAAGAACTCAATATTTTTGTGACTTGCCTTGTCCTAGAAGACCGAAGCTGAGAAGTATCATTAAAATGTTTTCTGAGAAAACACAGGTACATGAGAAGGTTGTTCAACAACACTAATTAGAAAAATGCAAATCAAAATGACAATGAGGTGCCACCTCCAACCCTGACAAAATGGTTCTTATCAAAAAGACAACAAACGACAAACCTTGGCAAAGATGTGGTAGAAAGGGAAGACTTGCGCGCTGTTGGTGGGGATGTGAATTGATGTATCTACTATGGAAAAGAGTATGAAAGTTCCTCACAAAATTAAAAACATGAATATCATATGATTGAGAAATTCCACTTCTGAGTATTTATCCAAAGAAAATGAAAACACTAACTTGAAAAAGATTTAAGCACCTCAAGTTCACTGCAGCATTATTTACAATAACCAAAGTGAAGTCGCTCAGTCGTGTCCGACTCTCTGCGACCCCATGGACTGCAGCCTACCAGGCTCCTCCCTCCATGGGATTCTCCAGGCAAGAGTACTGGAGTGGGTTCCTTCTCCAGGAGATCTTCCTGACCCAGGGATCGAACCCGGGTCTCCCGCATTCCAGGCAGACGCTTTAACCTCTGAGCCACCAGGGAATGGAAATAAACATCCATTGATGGGTGAATATATAGAAAAAATATGGTGCACATACATACGTACAGCAGAATATTATTCTACCATAAAAAAAGAAGGAAATCATGCCATTTGCAACAACATGGATGGACTTTGAGGGCATTATGAACAAACTAGGCGAAACTTTAATATCGGTATCTTTGCTATTTTCTTCTTTAAGACTTACTTATCTTGTGTTAGATTATTGCTACTATTTTAAATTACAGATAGCCTTTTTATAAAATGAGGAATTACTTTACTTATTTTGTATCTATTCCTCAGTTTTTAAAAGCTACACAGCACTTCAAAATGGCAGTGAAGATATGGAGAACAACCTAAGTGTCTGTCAATGAATAAAGATATGGAATATATATACAATAAAATCTTATTCAGTCATGAGAAAGAAGGAAACTCTGCCTTTTTCAACAACATGGAGATATTTGAGGGTGTTCTGTTAAGTAAAATAAGTCAGAGAAAGACTGATATTGCATGGTATCACTTATATGTGGAACCTTAAAACATAGTCAAACCCGTAAGCAAAATAGGAAAGTGGTTGTCAGAGCCTAGGAGTTGGGAAATAAGTTGAGGTTGGTAAAATGGTACAAACTTTCAGCTGTAAAATGAAAAAGATTTGATGATATAATGGAAAGCATGGTGACTAAGTTGATAACACTGATAACACTATTCAATTGAAATTGATTAAGAGTAGAACTTAAATATTCTCAACGAATTTAGAAGAAAGAGGTTGTGCTAATTAGATGAAGGAATGCTTTCACAATGTATATGCATATAAAATCAATGTGATGTACACTCTAAATCTTAACATTTTTGTCAATTCTGCCTCAAAGATGAAAAAATTCTTACACACCACTTTATTATGTAGATATATTTACATGTATTTAACCACTCCACTAGTGATGGGATTCAGTCTGTTGCCAATCTTTTTGTATTCAGGTGAATATAAATATATAATCATGATATTTTTGATAAATATTTTAACTATCCCTTTAGACAGAGTCTGTAGGGATGGAATTCACACTTCTTTAAGCATAATATAAGTTTGTTTCCTCACATTCTCACCAACTGAATAGTATGAAACACTTTGCTATATGTCAATGGCATCTCTTACTACTTAGGTTGAGCATCTTTTTCATTTAGGAACATTTCATATTTTCTTTTTTAGGAATTCTGTGTTTATTCTTCATTTATCTATGGTGTCATTTTCTTATCAATGCACAGGGATGCTTATTTATTGAGAAAGTTGGCACACTCATCATTTTGCTAGATGAATCTCAAGTATTTTTCGTGTTTATTCTTTGGTTTTGCTTTATGGGGGCTTCCTTATGCTGAATTTTTATGGGTTATGTAGTCTAATTTATCACTTTTGTATTTTCTGAGTTTAATGAGGTACTTAGAAACATTTTCTTCATCTGTTACTCAACATTCCCATAGCTTGGTCAAGTTAACCAAATTTTTTTTTAACCATTGATCTTTGATTCATATTGATTTAATTTGTAATAAGGTATGAATCCAACTTGCACTTTTTTCAGATGATTATCAATTGTTCCCAAACTTGTACTGACATCACTCGTTTATCCTTGGTGTTTTAAAATGTTACTTTAATTATGAAATAGTGGTATGTATTTGATTTTACTTCTTTTATATTTAATTTGATCCCATCGATCTGTCTCTACTCATATGCCAATTTTATATAAACATCTAGCAGACCTAGTTCCCTCTCATTATTCATCTCTAGTAATTTCTTATAAATCTTGAATATGTTTACATTAACATTATTATTAGCTGGTTACAGTTTTGTTGTCATTTTCTTTAACTACAGGTTGCATAAAGTATATAGATTACCTCTGGAGAACTAGTCCTTATGATTTTGGATGTTCATATTTTATGTTAATTCTGTCATTATGGCTCCTTCCAGAGAATTTAAAAATTGTCTTCATCTAGACCCTACACACTTATTAAATATATTCCTATTTTATTTTTGCTTTTGTTGAAATTAATGTAAATCAGTCTTTTCTTCAATTTGTTTTTTAAATAACTGTTTGCCTATATAAAAATAAATTTTATATAAAAATTATGTACTCAGCTGTTTATTAAAATGTTATTGTAGATATTGTTTTATCAGTTTTTCCTGAGACGTAGCATGTCCTTCTAGGTTGTAAGTTAAGATCATCATTTATTTCTAGAAAGTTTTAGTAAATGGTTGTTTTGCCTTATTTCTCTTCTTTGAGGAACATGTGTTACTGATTCCCTTTCCTTATCTTCAATATCCATCATTTTCTATCTCAAATCTATCCTATTTTTCTATTGTTCTTACCCTTTTATTCCTATCCTCTATGTTCTCTTCCAAACATATCGCTTCCAATTTTTCTATTTCTGTAATTATTTGATTTCTTTCCTTTCACTTGATTTCTGCCAACTAAAATTTTATCTTTTCTTTTGTCTCATCATCCCTTTCTTTCATATGTACTTAAATCTCTCATTTCATAGACTCAGCTATTTCATATATGCAGTTGTTTAATTAAGAAGTGTTTGACCACAATTTCCATTAGCTTGGAAGTAGTATATCTCTGTGGAGTGATACTTTTCATTCATCAAATGTTGCTAATGTTCCTTTACTCCTTTTTCTTATATCTTTGACTATATCCTATGACAAATTTTTTTTTTTTTAACTCACCATTTTAGGAGGCAAGTTTTTCCTCTCAGGCTATCTGCATGAGATTCATGGTGTAGGACAGATCCCACTTTCCTTTTGATTGGAATTTCCATTATGGCCCAGTTTTGTGTATGTTCTTTCAATCTTTAACTCTTCCCAGACTACAGTGTACCTTCTCTACCCGTCCCCATTGACAGACTATGTCTTAAAACTATAGTCAGTCTTTGTTGTTCCTTTTTCAGTCACAATTAGTCACAGGGAAACTCCCAACCTAATCTCTGCATACAATTCCCACCACTACAAAGAGAGCTTTAGATATTCCATTTTGTGATAGGCTCCTCATTTTGAAATATTTTCTTTGCATCTTCTCCTTGTAACCACAAGTATATGCTCTCTTCCTCTTCTTGCACCTCTGGCTTGATATTCACCTTCTGGCTTGATATTATTTGGTTCCATTTTGATCTATGTTTTGATCTGTGTTTCAGTTTTGTTCTAGTTTCACTGAATGAAGTAGAGAAAGCATTTATTTCTCAATATTCTGCATGTTTTTCAGAAGAATGAGTAAAAGCTGACTTTAGGCCCTTACCTTTAAACCAGAAGTCTTGCAAGCGAACTTCTTAAGCAATCCATCCAGTAAAAATTCTAAAACTAGACATTACTATTTTTAAAATAGTGCAAAGACATACTACAGACTATGAAAAGATAGCTCTAAGTCATATAAGCAGAAACAAAATTAAAATATAGACTATAAAGAATTTATGCAAATCATAACACAAAGACAAGAGCCCAAGAAAAAGTTTTTATGCAAAGTGATTTATAAAAGAAATTCAAATTATCAAATAGACATATGGAAAATACTGAATTTCAGTGGTAGTCATGTGAGCAAAAAATTTTAAATCTAATCTTGAAAAATGTGAAACAGGGGATAAGAGGTAATCTCACATTCTCATAGAAGCATCAGCTCAGTTCAGTTCAGCTGCAGAAAGTGAAGAAGAACTAAAAAGCCTCTTGATGAAAGTGAAAGAGGAGAGAGAAAAAGTTGGCTTAAAGCTCAACATTCAGAAAACGAAGATCATGGCATCTGGTCCCATCACTTCATGGGAAATAGATGGGGAAACAGTGGAAACTGTGTTAGACTTTATTTTGAGGGGCTCCAAAATCACTGCAGATGGTGACTGCAGCCATGAAATTAAAAGATGCTTACTCTTTGAAAGGAAAGTTATGACCAACCTAGACAGCATATCCAAAAGCAGAGACATTACTTAGCCAACGAAGGTTAGTCTAGTCAAGGCTATGGTTTTTCCTGTGGTCATGTATGGATGTGAGAGTTGCACTGTGAAGAAGGCTGAGCACTGAAGAATTGATGCTTTTGAACTGTGGTGTTGGAGAAGACTCTTGGGAGTCCCTTGAACTGCAAGGAGATCCAACCGTCCATCTTAAAGGAGATCAGTCCTGGGTGTTCTTTGGAAGGACTGATGCTAAACTTGAAACTCCAGTACTTTGGCCACCTCATGCGAAGAGTTGACTTATTGGAAAAGACTAATCCTGGGATGGATTGGGGGCAGGAGGAGAAGAGGACAACAGAGGATGAGATGGCTGGATGGCATCACCAACTTGATGGACGTGAGTCTGAGTGAACTCTGGGAGTTGGTGATGGACAGGGAGGCCTGGCATGCCGCAATTCATGGGGTCACAAAGAGTCGGACTCGACTGAGCGACTGAACATACTTTGGTGCAAACATCTTAGAAAAAAAATGACAATTGCTAGGCTGAAGACCCAGCAATTCCATTCTTAACTATATATTCAAGGAAGAAACTTGCCTAAGAGCAGGGTTTTTTGACAGAAGTCAGAAACAATCTAAATTTACATCAATTGAGGAATGAATATACATCTATAGCATCCCAAACCATGCTGCTGCTGCTGAAATATTGCAAATCTGTAAAAAATGAGTTTTATATATAAAATTATAAACACATGTAAAAAATAATGCTGTCAATAAAAGTCTAAAATTATATGAACATAATGCTGTTTAAAATTTTTATATAGAATAATATGCTACATATATTTTTAGGATTAAATTCAATCTCAATAAAAGTATTTTTAAAAGTATAAGAATGTTGTTAACAAGTATCAAATGTAGTATTTACTCCAGGAATCCCTGTAAGTATTTGGGAACATGAATCAAGTACAAACCCAAACTTTAGGCAATCAACATTCAGACAATAGTCATATGAATAGGAACTATATCTAAGTGTTAAGTAATTAAAAGTGTTAACTCACAAGCTGGTAATATTGAGGACATTTGAACACTTACATACAACCCACAGCCACCAGTTCAAATTGCTCCACTGAGAAATCCATCATTTGAACCACTCACAAACATGTTTGCTTCTGTCTCCATTTCTTCTTTGTTTCACTCCACCACAGCAAATCACAAAAGCTTAAACATCAAATTGGACTGGCAATACATTTAAATACATATAGACAGACACATGGCATGTTAAAGTAACAGAGATTATAGCGCTATAGCCAGGGTCATCCCATTTTGTAAAGGAGACAGTGTAACATGGCCACTGTCTCTCTCAGGCTGAGCAGTCATAGTCAAGGTTCTTATAACAAATTTCTGTACAATGATTAATGACAGATTGATCCATCTCCTGCAAAATGAGGCTGAACAACACTGAATGTGAACCAGAGAACCTTTATTTTTTTCTATCTTTAGTATATTTTTTCTCTGTCCTTTGATCTTCTAAATTTTGAAGTAAAGTTTGCAAGGTATTAAGAATCTCAATAGCCACTTATAAAAATCTCATAACCCTAGAAAATGATTTATAATTAAAATTAACATTTGTCTCAATATAAAAAAATAAAATTGAATTATAGATTGGTTTATTTATCTGCAGTGGAAAGTTATTAAGCCTGGGGCTGCTGATCATCTTTCTATAGCAGTAATGAACCTTGTCAACCTATACAGAAACCAGAGGCAAATGATCAGAAATCAAAGACATTACACCTTCTAAGACAGCATTTTTAGTAAGACTCACAAAAGTGAAATGAAGTCGCTCAGTCATGTCCAACTCTTTGCAACCATATGGATTGTAGCCCACCAGGCTCCTCCATCCATGGGATTCTCCAGGCAAGAATACTGGAATGGGTTGCTACTTCCTTCTCCAGGGGATCTTCCCAACCCAAGGATCAAACCCAGGTTTCTCGCATTGCAGGCAGACGCTTTAACCTCTGAGCCACTAGAGAAGCCCAAGACTCACAAAGACAGTAGGAAATCTGTTTCCCATGGTTCTTTATATCTGAGGGTAGTTTACTAGGATTTAGCAAGGACAAACATCAAACTTTCAAGGTGCTTGTTACTTGGACCATAGGCATGTAAGCTAGCACCAGCAGGGGCATCAACCCATCCCCTGGTATAATCAAGATCAAGCCTAGGGTCCACAGAATTATCCAGGCTCGCAGACCTGACTCACTCACTACCTCAGCACTCTCCCTAAGATGATTACTTCAAGCAATGGGCTGTTGCCAGTTTTGAGGAAAAATGTTCAGTTCCTAAATCATTTGTCAGGAATAAGGTAAACTCCCTTTCTGGGATACCAGCCCCCAGGAAATCAATCTTAGACAACTAACCCCTTCCTCTCACTCTCAAAGTTAGAAGTCAGAACTCATTTCCCTGTCACCTTTATAGATAGGACACTGGCATGTGACTTAATCTAGGCCAATCAGGAACAGCCACCAGAACTGTCAGTATGGAAATGAGCCACATGAGGATACAGCCATGATGAGGAATCTGTCTTCTGCTCAGAATAGTGAGAGGAAATTCAGGCTTTAGGAAGCAGCATGAACAGGGTTTATGCTGTTCGTGCCTAATGTCTACGATGCAATCTGCAGCTCTGTCTCTCAGTGGCCACAGCAGTGGTCTGTTTGCTGAGGCAGAACTCAGAGAATTGTTTGTACATTTTCTCAGGCTGTGTAGCTTCAAAACCTATATCTATAATATTCCCAAAGATTATATACTCTACCTAATGTATTTTAACAAATTCCTTTCCTGTTTAAACAAGCTAAGCAGCTTTCTTTATTTCCATCCAAAATGCTGACAGATATGGCATTAGTTGCAGGCATGGCTGAAGAAACAAAGTACTTATGAAAACAGAAATCTGAGATTGGTTATATGGACAGGTTGAATTTGGAGGTATTAAAAGTTCAGCTCATGAAACACAGTGATTGAGCATTTAATTAGGTTATCACCTATGGTTTCCAGGAATAAAGAGCTAATTGCAAGCTAGCTGCAGAGCAGAGAAGCCACTGCCACAGAACAGTGTGAAGAATACAAACCCTATAGAGTCAACTGTCTCCTAATTAGACTCAAGAATCATCAAAAACGGTATCATATACTCAAAATCCCAAATTCACAGCTCAAAGTACAGTGAGAGAACCAGGAATTTTCTATGACCAGACTAAGAGAAATCTAGTCTCTTAGAAGTGTAATCACATCCAGTAGTGTGACTACACTTTATCACTAAGTGTACACTATTCAGTCACAGGGCTGAGATAAGCAAATAATTAAATTCTGTCAAACGACAGCATCAGAATGGATGTCCTTGCCAGATCTCTGTGGTAAAATTCAGATCACTAATAGGGTAAGAGTAGAACCCTGAAAACTGAAACAGAGACACATGAGGATTCAAATGCCTCTGAGCACTCTGAATTCCCCAAACTAAGCCTCCTTCAAAGTGGAAGCAGGTTTCTCTCCCCTTTGCTGGGCAGTCCTTCCTTATATAAACACCTGTCAATGCCCTAGACTAGACCTTTGCCTTGTGAAAGGCAGCCATTCTCCTGAGTCCTGATATCCGCAGAACCAAAACAAGAGTTAAATTCTTACTGGGGTAGAGGTGGTGGGTGAGGAGCATCTTACATATTTAACTTCTGGTGGTGAAACTTAATCCCATCAAAAAATGTAAAATTTGCTGATTTATATTAGTGGAATCCTTGAGTGTGTGTATATATATATGTACATATGTATATATGAATATAGATTCAGATATTATACTCAGAAGGAACAGAAATTACTTGAAAATAATCTAGTTTCTCATTACAGGTAAATTCTGAAGAGATTTCATCTACATAAACAGCTGAAAATTGGTCTAAACATCTGCCAAGCTAACTGACCTGAATTTGTGGTAGTAAATAAAGTTAGAGGGTAAGGAATTCTAGGTGTAGTGCACCAAAGAAGACCAAGACTAATAATGCAGACTAAGGAGCCCATTCCTTAGTAATGCATACTAAGGAACCCAACATCTTGAGATGCTACAAAAATCAAAGTGGTTTTTAATAAGTAGCATGAAATCCATTCCCCTGATACTGCCAAGGTCTCCAAAGCATGTCCCTTAAGAGAGTCCATTAGAAAAGCCCTTCACAAAATCACTGAGAGTAGCATTGCCTCTAAGAGCATCAATATATCATAAAAGCACGAAGATAGCTATTCTCTGTTGTCCAGAAATATGTGTGGATGCAGTACTTTTGAAATGGGCTCTCTATTTCAAAGATGATGCTGAACCCCTTGGGTGGCAAAAAGCAATGGCTTAGAAACAGAAGAGGGGATATAAACGGTTACATTAAACAGCTGCATTAGAAAGATGATCAGAATGATCTGGCCCACAGGGATCTTTCATGATGGATGTCTGATTGCTGGTTTCTTAGGACCTAAGCAGTTGGGCAGTTCACTTGAATCGGTTCACAGACCTGGCATGTCTTTCATAAGGAGAAAGTGTGTGTAACTGGAGTACGGTATAAGGACCTCAAAAGTGTCCATTGTAAATCTTCCTTTATGGCTTCCCCCAGAGGTCCCATAGTTAGCCACAATGCTAAATGTGCACGGAGGAGAGGAACATCACAAGATAGTTCAAAAATGATTAGATACTAGATTTAATCTCATAGTCCCTGAAAATGACAGAATATTATCTTCTACTGGTAAGAATGGTGTTTCTAGATACAAACAGAATTGTAATCAGAGACCACCTGAATTGACAGAACTAATCTCTTCTGTGGCTTACAACAGTGATTACATTGTGTTCATAAATCTGCTACTTAGATTTGGTAGTGAAGGCTCATCTCTGCTCTATTTAGCAAAAACTTGGAGGCAGAGTCATCGGTAGATTCATTCGCTTATATCTGGTAGTTGACTCTGGCTGTTGGCCAGAGCACTTTTAAGTCTTAGCCGGTGCTGTCCTTCAGAGCACAAACAAGTAGCCACTGGATATAGCCTGAACTTCCTCACTCATGGTAGTTGTGTTCCAATCACCATAAGCATCTCAAGAAAGAGAGCAAGCCAGGAAGAAGTTTCATCTCCATTTCTAACATAGCCTGGGAAATAGGCAGTATCATTTTCCCCATAGTCTATAAGGCAAGTGAAGTGAAGCAAAAGTTTCTCAGTCCTGTCTGACTCTTTGCAACCCTATGGACTGTAGTCCATGGAATTCTCCAGGCTAGAATACTGGAGGGGGTAGCCATTCCATTCTCCAGGGCATCTTCCCAATCCAGGAATCAAATCCACATTTTCAGCATTGCAGGCAGATTCTTTACCAGCTGAGCCAGAAGGGAAGCTCAAGAATACTGGAGCAGGTAGCCTATCCCTTCTCCAGCAGATCTTACCAACCCAGAAATCAAACCAGGGTCTCCTGAATTACATGCAGATTCTTTACCAGCTGAGCTACCAAGGAAGCCTTCTATTAGTCAAAGCAGTCACAAATATCTCACTATATTCAAGGTGCAGAAGTACTGACTTTACCTCTTGACGGGGAAGTAAAAAGGTTCTGGAAGAACCTGGAGAACCAGAAAAATCATTTCAGCCATTCTAGAAATACATAATCTTTCACCTCATTTTTACATTCTTCATCTGGTTCCAGTGTGTATAGTTGGAACAGATATATACTCAGTAACTAGAAAACATCTCCACACTACCTCCCAAATGAATGAACCTTATAAATGGCAAAAATCACACATATTTAATCAGGCAATTTCTCCCATTGTAGCAGTTACCAAAAATTTGGTTTCATTTGGGGAGCAAATAAGCCCTGCTTCTGCTTGACTGCTGGTTCATAAATACTGATCTGACATTTCTTTTATTTTTGCTATCCCAGTCAGTAGAGAATATGAGAAGAACTCTATTTCTCTAAGGTAGAGAAATAGTATACCTTCACTGTCTTATAACTGGGCTAATGTTACAGTAAGTTAATGGAGAAGACTTTCATTTCACCATCTCACAGAATGCCATGCTGTCCACTGAAAAGCAAATCTTCTTTCCTAATCACTCAATGCCAGCCCCTGTAAGCCAGCTGTTATACTGTACTTTTCAAGTTAGTATACTGTAAGATTAAATTTTTTCTTTATTTTTGCTTGCTTGTTATGTATTTGTGCAAAATGCAGTATAAACATATTAAGTACAGTACTATATAGCCAATTGAGTTACTTGGGTACCTAGACTAACTTTGTTGGACTTACAAGCTGGAGTTAGAATATGCTCTCAGAATGGACCTCATTCATATATAGGGGACTTATTGTACTGACGTCATCATAGATCGAGGTCCTGATACACAGAAAGAGGTCAGTATTTTGGATGCCATAGTAATAGGTGGGTACTAGTAGCTGCAAGAACAATCTCAGAAAATTTCAGAAATCTGCTACCCCCATGAATTTTCAGAATATAGGGGGCAGTTAAAGTTGCCACATCTTGCAATTCTATCTCCTGAGAGAAAGATGACACTTTTCTGATACTAAATTTGAAGGAAAATATCCTCATGAAGGCTGTTTTATGGCTATTGGAAGTCACTTATTAAGGCCCCAGTTGAGGGTGGTTCTCCTGTTAGCCCAGACTGCAATTCAAGCAGATCTTTCTCTCAGCCCCTATGAACATGGTGCTTAGAGTATCTAAGACAACTCAGATGGCTTTGTGGAAATTAAGTCCCACTAAGTACTCTTGCCTAGAAAGTCCCATGGACGGAGGAGCCTGGTGGGCTGCTGTCCATGGGATCGAGAAGAGTCAGAAACGACTGAGCGACTTCCCTTTCACTTTTCACTTTCATGCATCGGGGAAGGGAATGGCAACCCACTCCAGTGTTCTTGTCTGGAGAATCCCAGGGATGGAGGAGCCTGATGGGCTGCTGTCTATGGGGTCGCACAGAGTCGGACACGACTGAAGAGACTTAGTAGTAGTAGTAAGAATTCTATAGCTCAGATGTTAAAGAGGAATTATGCCTTCTGACTATAGATTTATCTCTTAGCTTTATGTTGATCTCCAGTAGAGACTGAACAGCTAACCATAACACATCAGGGCATGCTTCACCCTGAGCTGCCCCAGTACACAGTGAAATTCAGGTTATTAAGTCAGGCATACTCAATGTTCCATCAGCAACTACAGTTCCTAGGGTCATGAGAAGTTTGTTTGAGGGGGGCGATCCATGGCCAGGGTGCCCATTCCTACTCAGCCATCACTTCTTCAAGCCACTCCCATGACCACATGGAAAGGGCAGAGGGCGGGGGCTGTGACTATTTGATCACAAAGGAAACATTTGCTGATTCACAGAGAGCTCTGCTCAATATGATAGCATTAGTTTAAAATAAACTATGTGGCCTTATAGCCCCACTTGAGGTGGCCCTTGTAGACAAAGAGTATGATAATCCTCCTAGTGGGCAAAACTACCAGGGTACATGTTGTGGTCCACTTTTTCTAGGAGAGAGTACTTAAGAACAAGTACACTAAACAGTGGTTTGACCAAATGGTCTGGGACAAAGAGATCTGGATAAACCTCTCAGATTTAACTGAGAATTTGAGAGTATTTTTGTCCTATGCAAATGTCCAGCAATAGTAAGGAGGAGGTTTCAATAATTCAGGGGACAAGTTGTTCTAACATGTGGATGCTAATCATTCTTTTCTCCCTAGTCCCAGTAGAGTCAAGAGTCACATTTAAAAAGCAGCCATGGTGGCAAAAGGAGACTTTGAATAGCCTCAACATACGGACAATTCCCGTCCCCAGTGCTGACTTGACCATCATCACTACTGAGCACCTACTTTTGCAGCATCAGCAGCCATCTCTGAGCCCCTTATGGCTTCCCATATCCTGAGGAGGCAGAGAGCCACTTGGCAGCAAGTTGATTATTTTGGACCCCTTTTCCATAGTGGATTTTTCTTTACTGGAATAAGCACTTATTCTAGATCTGGATATAACTTGTCTGCTTGCCATGCTTTGCCAAGAATGCCATCTGTCGACTTACTGAATATCTAGTCATCATCAGGTTAAACCAAACAATACTACTTCTGACTACAAAACTCAATTTACAATGAAATAAATAAGGCCATTGGTGGACACAGGATTTACTAACTTTGGCCTCCAAAACAACTGGCCTTAAGGAATACTGGAATTTTTTTTGAAGACTGAGTAACTATGTCAACTGAAATACTTTGTGTGAGACAATGCTATCCTATTATAGATCACCTGTTTTTTGATGGCACCCTCTTAGCCAGAAGGTAAGAACTGTGATCCAAGTGAAAGAAATGGAGACTATTTAATCGAAAAATCTGATTGAAACAATGTCTATTTAAATAAATATACTCCTAGGCTTCAAGATGTATATATTGAGATTATTGCATCTAATTTCATGATCTTTGACTAGGAAAATTTGTTCTCAAAAACATGATTACAAATGTTTAAATTATTTGAATATAATTTCTATTGAACTCAGACATATAATAATTTTTAAAAAATTTAGGTAACAGTAGGATTATTCCATTTGCCAAGCAGTTATAACATATCTACTCTATAATAGGTTTTCAATAAATATTTGTATAATAACTGTTAAATATAAACATTTTCAGTGAATTTTCAGTATATTCCATAAGTTCAGTTTGTATATATGTAGTACATTAAAATATTAACAGTTTCTGCCTTATTCTTATTTTTGAAGTGATTATTTTTAATCATCTCTACAACAGTCTCTAACACGAATCAAAAATTATATTGCTGTAAGCAATGGACTATTTCAGCCCATAGTTATTCTGTGGAAATAAACTCTATCTGATAAATATTTATTATTCCTAGCCAAGACATCTTTATGTCTGAATCAAAATAAGTTAGCTACAATAAGGAAACATACAATGACGGAATTTCTTTGAAATTGAATGAAATGTTATTCTTTAAAAAATGGTTTTATTGCTATTCTTATAGACAGTAACTTACATGTGTCTTCCATCCTTAGATCTACAGAAAAGTCTCTATACTTTGTTCCTGGGTTCTATTTTTAAGGATTTGAACCTGTGAAATAAACAAGGCTATCTTTTTCTTTTTGTTGCAGACATTTATAATCCAATTTCTATAATACTGAAACTGTGGGAATCTCAAGCAGATATGGGCTTACTCTTTTTTTTTTTTTTTTAATGGAATCTGATCTCATGAGATGAGATTTTTGATTTCCCACTTGGCTACCAGAGAGAAAAAGGAAAACAAGAAAAAGTAAAACTGAACACTACATGTAAATTTACATCACCTCTTCAGAAATCTACTGATTTCGTGCAATAAAAATAACAGCCTATGAATAAAGTCAATTCTTACCAAAAATGGAAATACATATTAAAATATTTGTCATGAGGATCAAACATCGATTTTTAAAATGGTTCATAAAACTCCAAGTTACTGGAGCTCTGCTACACAAGTCAAACACACACAGGAAAAAGCCACATGCCTGTGTGTGTGCTAAGTTGCTTTAGTTGCATCCAACTCTTTCTGACCCTATGGACTGTAGCCCACCAGGTTTCTCTGTCCATGGGGTTTTCCAGGCAAGAATACTAGAGTGTGTAGCTATGCCCTCCTCCAGGGGATCTTCCTGACCCAGAAATCAAACTCACGTCTCTTACATTGCCTGCACTGGCAGGCAGGTTCTTTACCACCCATTGGTAAGAGTTGTTAAATTATGTAAGAATAAAATATATCCTAATTTTATGTATTAAGAGTAAAAAAGAAAAGACATAATACATATAAAATTATTAGATATATCCTAAACAAGTATAGCTTCTTCAGTCACAGCTCAGCTATAGTCTATTGCTAGCGTGCATTCTCAGTCATGTTCAAGTCTTCGCAACTCCATTGTCTATGGCCCACCAGGCTCCTCTGTCGATGGGATTTTCCCAGCAAGCATACTGAAGTGGGTTGCCCTTTCCTCCTCCAGGGGATCTTCCTGACTCAGGCATTGAATTCGCATCTCCTGAACTGCAGGCAGACTTTTTACAAATGAGCCATTGGGAAGACACAGACCTTCTGTTAATACAAAGTATTGTATTTCCATTAATACAAAAAACCCTCAAACTGAAGGAAAGAGGTGGCCATAAGTTCACTTTCTTACTTCAAATCCACATTGCTTTGTGACTCAAACATTCGTGTATATTCAGAATTAGAATTCCTCTGATGATGTAAATTACTAAATCTTTACATAATACAACTCTACCATTCACAGATGGTAGATGTTGATCTCTCTTACTAGAGAAGGATCATGTTTATTTCAATCATTATGTTCACATGCTCAGTCAAAGCATAGAAAGCCCTAATGCAGATGCTTTCCTCAAACCATCTAGGGAAAAAAAAACAGGGGTAAAAATTACTAAGAACATGAGAAAACAAATGAAGCTTATCTGCAATAAAGTTGTTAAGTTGCACGCTTTGGGAACTAATCAATGTATGTGAATTTGAATATTAAGGAATGTTCCAACCAGGGGGCAATGTTTAAGCCTAATCTTTAAGGCTATCATACATTGTTCCATGTCCCAGAATGTCTGATACAGCGCCTTGCATGTGATAATTATTCAATGAATAGTTACTGAACATACTTTAAAAAAAAAAAAAGAAATTTGGGGTACATAAATAATGAACTTTCACAAACAGAATCAGTCTGACACAGCTGCTAACAGTCTTGGTTAATATGTGATGGTAACTGACCCCATAATATCATCATGCTATGCAATGGTCACGGACCGTACCTCAAGGGGAACACAAGTTGACATGAAAGGCCATATTACTCTAAAGTGCAGCAATTCTCACCTTAACACAGTGATTATAACACTCCAAATTTTATGTCTCCCAGTCTAATTCCATCAGAAATCTTTACAAGGTGTGTTTATATCTGATCACTACACCAGAAATATTGCTGCTATATGTTAGACAAATTGAAGCAAGTCAAAGAATCCACTCCAGCTATCATCAGAGAGCTTTAGCTGATATTGGAGTCTGGTAGCAGATGACCTTCATTACAGAGACCTCTTGTCTTGAAACAAACATTTCTGTAAAAGCATGATTTAAGAGTTTGGGGCAAGGCAGAGACTAATGAGCATGGCGGATAAATAATCTCTGCTTTCAAAAGCTAAATATTCATCACCAAGTATATATCCTATCACCGTGAATTATCAGTCTCCTCATTTGACCTTTCAAAACTTCAGAAAGGTGAAGGGATAAAGCTATCCATGATAATCTAACAATCTCACTGCATCCGCTGAAACACCATAGTACCCACCATTAGTGAGATGGAGGAGAAAGGTGGCCTTCACTCCTCTGGTGATGGATGAAGGCCATTTCTTTGTTGGTAGCAATCCTCCTTTATTGTCATGCAAGCCCCAGAATGGGAATCAACCACATTGTTTTTCCAGTTTACTCAAATAAAGAGACTCATCCACTCCACTCAGAACAGACAGATGCCGAAACTACTTTATTGCCCCTAAAAACTATTTCTTTGTGTGTTGTAGCCTCCTTCATGCCACCTCTGACTTAGTTTAAACTGACTCTCCTTGAAAACTTAAAAAGCACTTTAAATTCCTCAACTGAGAGGCAGGAGAACTCGATTCTGTTTGCATCTCCAGCAATTTAATTTTGTAAAAGTAATCTGGTCATGCTATGGCTCCATCTCCCCTTATATCTGCTCAAAGGACTTTTTTTTAAAATATAAGCTTTTTATATGTGAAAGTGTGAGAAGTGAACAGATACAAGAACAATTATTAACTATAGGTTGAAATAAATTTCGTTTCAGTTTTCAAATTGAAATTGTTTAAGTCAGTCTTGGAAAATGATCACCCATGCCCAATACAAAACTACCAAAATCAACAACTTCAAAAGAGGGAATGGATTCTACTGAGAAACCAAATGATATACCAGCAGAGCTTATGGATTTGCAGTCAGCCTTACCTACATCTTTGCTACTAGGTCACTTTAATTTACCTAACTATTTTACTGCACCACTTTAAATAATATTCTGCATGGAAAAAAACTACAAAAATCCCAAAACAGGTCTGATTCTCTACCATCTGAGCCACCAGGGAAGCCCCACAATCTAACCCATACCTATTCATTATTGTCTTATCTTCTGAATACTTCAATCCTTGAACAAAAGCCCTTCCTCGAGAAATCCATTCTAATTTAGAACTTCATAACAAATATTCCCATCCTTCTCTTCCACTTACTGATAGGGCTCAAATCAAGACATATTTCTTTCTTAGTGCTTTAATAAGAGATTACCCAAAGTCTCAGGGACCCCCCCACCTCTGTAATGAGTAATTTATAACTCATATGGGTACTGAAGAAACGGTTACCCAGAAAATGCATACCTGATAAAGATGTGACAAGTAGTAAGAAATGCTGCACAAGAAGTTAAAGAACTAGAAGGTAACCTGAACAAGGGATCCTTAGCACTAAATATGGAAATGAAGATTGATTAAGACTGATCATAAGGGGGAAGGAATATACATAGATATCAACTAAGAGAAGAGTTGGAAATGAATAGAACCTTTTCCTTCTGTGATTCTTCATCATTTACTTTCCCATATTTTGCTTAACTTTCATGCCTGTAAAACAGAAGAGAGAAAATAGCATCTAAATATATGAGTAACAGTCTATGATGTGCCCCAAACTCTGCCTAGTGTAGGGGGAACACAAAATTATAAGGCAGAAGCCACTCCAGAAAGCAACTTGTAAACTAATTTTAAGCCATGTAAGCATATAATGACCATAAATTTAATGTCAAAATCAGAAGAATGTGCTATAGACATCACATGTTTCAACTGCACCCAAGCAGCAGAGCACCGTGTGGAATAGATGCACAAGGACATAACAGAGAAAGGCAGGGATTGACTCATACCAAAGGGATAGTAAGAGAGAGCAGAGGAAGAAGAAAGGAAAGAAGACATCTCAGGAACTGGGACAGTCTGGACAAAAGCTAAAGCTGAATGTACATGGCATTGTGTAGGGGCTTATAAAGGTCACACGGAAACTAGAGTCCAAGGAGAGAGGTAAGGTTTCCATTTCATTTCGTATGATATCCAGAGAATGGAACTGTAACTACATGGGTTGATCACCTACTGGGAAAACTGTTTCTCTTTATTTTAATAATCTATGTCTGCAGTTGGGGGGAAATAGCTTCTAGCTTTCAGATATTATGAAAATAGAAATAGTGTGCCTAAAAAAGGACAAAGCTCAGGGCCTACTTATGATAAGTGGCTATTAACTTTAGAATTTTTTTTTTTTTTTTTAAGATCTGTAAGAGGAAAAACCTTTGACTGTGTGGACCACAACAAACTGTGGAAAATTCAAGAGATGGGAATACCAGATCACCTGAACTGCCTCCTGAGAAATCTGTATGCAGGTCAAGAAGTAACAGAACTGGACATGAAACAACAGACTGATTCCAAATTGAGAAAGGAATACATCAAGGCTGGATACTGTCACTCTGCTTATTCAACTTATATGCATTTCACATCATTTGAAATGCCAGGCTAGATGAAGCAAAAGCTGGAATCAAGATTGCTAGGAGAAATATCAATAACCTCAGATATGCTGATGACACCATCCTTATGACAAAAAGTGAAGAGGAACTGAAAAGCCTATTGAGGGAAGTGAAAGAGGAGAGTGAAAAAGCTAGTTTAAAATTTAACATTCAAAAAACTGAAATCATGGCATCCAGTTCCATCACTTCATTGCAAATATTTGGGCAAACAATGGAAACAGTGAGAGACTTTATTTTGGGGGACTCCAAAATCACTGCAGATGGTGACTGCAGCCATGAAATTAAAAGATGCTTGCTCCTTGGAAGAAAAGCTATAACAAACCTAGAAAGCATATTAAAAAGCAGAGACATTACTTTACCAACAAGGATCCATCTAGTCAAAGCTATGGTTTTCCCTGTAGTCATGTATAGGTATAAGAGTTGGACCATAAAGAAAGCTGAGCACCGAAGAATTGATGCTTTTGACCTGTGGTGTTGGAGAAGACTCTTGAGAGTCCCTTGGACTGCAAGGAGAGCCAACCAGTCCATTCTAAAGGAGATCAGTCCCGAATATTCATTGAAGGACTGATGCTGAAGCTCCAATACTTTGGCTACCTGAGGCAAACAACTGACTCATTGGAAAAGACCCTGATTCTGGGAAAGATTGAAGGCAGAAAGAGAAGGGGACAACAGAGGATGAAATGGTTGGATGGCATCATGACTACCTCAATGGACATGAATTTGAGCAAGCTCCAGGAGTTGATGAAGGACAGGAAAGTCTGGCGTGCTGCAGTCCAAGGAGTCACAAAGAAACACAACCAAGTGACTGAACTGAACTGAAGAGGAAAAACTTTCAAACAACTTAGAACTGTCCAACAGAAAGAACCAACTCACTGAGGGATGCACCCTGCAGTACTGGGTGGTAATATATAGCCTGTACCTATGAGTTTTCCAAAATGAGTTTATACATATGACTCATTGAACAAGGAAAATTATTTTTATCTCATTCAAATTTATATTTTAAGGTTATAATGCATATACTATATTAATGTAGGTGTATGTCCTCACTATTTTAAAATAAGTGTATATAGGATAGGTAATGTTCTCAAAAGTTACTAAGGGAATAATATTGCTATCAAGGATGTTTAAGAAGAAAGAGTAAACAATAGGGTAGGGATAAAGATAACCTGTTTTGTAAGTGTCAGATTATGAAATACTTGGAAACTCAAGCCAGCTGTCTGCTCTACATGGCTTTAAACACTCATAGGTTGAATCTTTATATGCCCTTCAGTATCATATTTACAGAAATTGGCTATAGAACACATTAACAGAAAGTTCCAGGCCATCTAGAAGAACTACAGGGAAAAATCACTTTTGAGTCTGTGGAGTCAAATAAAAAAACAAAGAGATAAAGATACTAGATTTGGAGATAAAATTCCAGTCAATGATAATGATGATAATAGCAAATATTTGAGTCTTTTTACAATTTCAGGCACTGTTCTAGGTACTTTATATGAATTGCCTCGTTTTCTTTTGCTAACAAAATTGTGAGATAAATACTGATGTGTACATACTAGTCGCTTCAGTCATGTCTGACCCTTTGTGACCCTATGGCCTGTCAGACTCCTCTGTCTATGGGTATTCTCCAGGCAATAATACCGGAGTGGTTTGCCATTTCCTCCTCCAGGGGATCTTCCCAACCCAGGGATCGAACCCATGTCTCTTATGTCTCCTGTATTGGCAGGTGGGCTCTTTACCTGGGAAGTCAACTGCTCAAGGTCACACAGATACTAGGTAGAAGACAAAGGATTCAAACTCAGGAATGTTGGCTCAATTCTTAATGACTACAGAACTCCACTTCTCGTGGTGAATACAGAGAAATCGTTTGTGTCTTCTTCTTGTCTAATATAGTTGTTAACCAGTCTTTGTATTCCTGCATTTCTGTAGAAGAATGAAATTTTTAAACCCAAGGAAACAGTGCGAAAAAAAGTAATGACCACCTCTCTCAAGAAGACAGACATGGCAGCCACACTACACATCCCCTTGTCTTTCATGTCTACCTGTCCAGCTGTCTGTCTATCCCTTCCTTTCTAGCCCAAACTATTAAAGGAATGGAGAAGTCACAGGAGAGAAAAAAAAAAAAAGGAGTAAATCCTGAAGCAGGGAAACAGAAAAACTGCAGGGAGAAAAAAGAGAAAAAATGAAATTATAGTTAAGTGAATCACCAATGTCAATATACCTAGTGTATCACTTCTCAAAGCCTCTGCTCATGTTTCCTCTAATCAGAATTTATTATTTAACTGATTCAACAGTATTTCTAACTGCATGCAAGTCAACTATTGAGCACATATCTTTGATACCCTCAAGTACTTTTAATCTCCCAAACTATTCCTTTAATGTCTATGCATGTGCCTTCTGTAACTGTCTCCCTCACTTCCTGCATGTTTACAAATGTTTCAAAACCACCCAAGCATAATTTTCTATGTGTGCTTCCTGATCCCTCCATAACTAATCACTTCCCTCAGTGGTACCCTTATACCTTGTATGATAGAAACTTCTATAAACTCAGCACGTGGTAATTAATGAATTTATATAGTTTTTCTTTCACTGGATTCTAGACTACCATGAATATTCTTATATGTGATTTATCTATTACCAGTGCCTGCTACAGTGCTAAGCACTCAGTGAATATATTGATTCCTTCCTATGTATGATATTCATAGGAGATAGACAAAGACAAACAAGACATACGTGTATCATCTGGGAGGCCAAACTCTAGCAAACCAAGGGAACAATGTAATAAATGCTACAATAAAGAAAAGCACTGATATCACAGGGAAGAATGGCAGGAAATGAAGCTCTGATCAGGATCTTAAAGTTCACTAGGCAGACAAAAGAGGCGCAATTTCTAAGAGAAAAGACTGTGGTTTTTTTAAATAATTTTATTTATATATTTTACAATTTGAAAGTGTTTTGCATTTTTATATGTTAAAGGTTTATTTTATTTTATTATTTTTAAAATGTATTTATTTTAATTGGAGGCTAGTTACTTTACAATATTGCATTGGTTCTGCCACACATCCACATGAATCTGCCATACACATGTTCCCCATCCTGAACCCCCCTCCCCATACCATCCCTCCAGGTCATCCCAGGGCACCAGCCCCAAGCATCCTGTATCAAACCTGGGCTGGTGATTTGTTTCTTATGTGATATTGTACATGTTTCAGTGCAATTCCCCCAAATCGTCCCACCCTCTTCCTCTCCCACAGAGTCCAAAAGACTGTTCTATACATTTATGTCTCTTTTGCTATCTCATATATGGGGTTATCATTACCATCTTTCTAAATGCCATATATACGTGTTAGTATACTGTATTGGTGTTTTTCTTTCGGGCTTACTTTATATAATGGGCTCCAGTTTCATCCACCTCAAATGTATTCTTTTTAATGGCTGAGTAATACTCCATTGTGTATATGTACCACAGCTTTCTTATCCATTCATCTGCTGATGGACATCTAGGTTGCTTCCATGTCCTGGCTATTATAAACAGTGCTGTGATAAATTTTGGGATACACATGTCTCTTTCAATTCTGGTTTCCTCAGTGTGTATGCCCAGCAGTGGGATTGCTGGGTCATAAGGCAGTTCTATTTCCAGTTTTTCAAGATCTAAAAGACCAGAAACTATACAACTCTTAGAGGAGAACATAGGCAAAACACTCTCCGACATACATCACAGCAGGATCCTCTATGATTCACCTCCCAGAATATTGGAAATAAAAGCAAAAATAAACAAATGGGATTTAATTAAAATTAAAAGCTTCTGCACAACAAAGGAAACTATAAGCAAGGTGAAAAGACAGCCTTCTGAATGGGAGAAAATAATAGCAAATGAAGCAACTGACAAACAATTAATCTCAAAAATATACAAGCAACTCCTGCAGCTCAATTCCAGAAAAATAAACGACCCAATCAAAAAATGGGCCAAAGAACTAAACAGACATTTCTCTGAAGAAGACATACAGATGGCTAACAAACACATGAAATTATGTTCAACATCACTCATTATCAGAGAAATGCAAATCAAAACCACAATGAGGTACCATTTCACGCCAGTCAGAATGGCTGCGATCCAAAAGTCTACAAGCAATAAATGCTGGAGAGGGTGTGGGGAAAAGGGAACCCTCTTACACTGTTGGTGGGAATACAAACTAGTACAGCCACTATGGAGAATAGTGTGGAGATTCCTTAAAAAACTGGGAAAAGACTGTATTTTAAAAAAACTCAAATAATGTAAATTCTCAGAAAATATATGCAGCTCCAAATGGCCAAGGAGTTGTGGCATATACACAAATGTGGCTGTGGATACAGCTATATAGTGAGCAGAAGCACGTAATGGAAGGCCATCCTCAGAGAGATTCTCCATCTATTGTCCATGCTTTTCTTGAAGCAGGGAGCAGTGGTTTCATGCATCCCAAAATCAGATCCACCTCATCAATGTGTTAATAAAGAATGTTTTATTGAAGATTATATGGGAAAACAGATGATTAAATCTATCACAAGCTATTTTGTAAATATTCTTTAAAAATCCCTCTACATAGTATCACCATATACTTTGCTATCTGAACAAGGGCACATGAATTACATCCCTGAACCATTATGCACAGACCATCACGGCCCAGGATGTTTGACCATCCTGATTTTCACTCTCTGCCTTTAAACTCTATTTTCCCTTAAACTTCCTCCTGTGCACGGATTACCTGTCTCCTCTGTTTCCCAGTTTTTTCATGATACTCTGCCCAAGTCTCTATCAGCCTTCCCTCCCATATCACCTTCCTTTCCTAACCACCTTCTCCTCTTCCTCCACCAGCTATTTTACTGTCTCTCTTTTAGGCATAAAACAATGAGCCCTCTATTAATTTCTCCCATTTATATCCTTATACTCAGCATTACCTTAGCAAAGAGTTTTCTTCATAATACAATGATGATGCAGTGGTAAAGAATCCTCTGCAATGCAGGAGAGGCAAGAGATACAGGTTGGATCCCCGGGTCAGAAAGATCCCCTGGAGAAGGACATGGCAACCCACTCTAGTATTCTTGCCTGGAAAAACCCATTGACAGAGGAGCCTGGTGGGCTACAGTCCACAGGGTCACAAAGAGTCAGTCACAACTTGGCTACTAAACAACTTAAAAGACAATGAATACTGAAGAAGTCTGTTTATCAGAGATTCTTTTCCTGACACCCATGCAAAGAAAATGAAAAAGGAGATATCATTAAGACATACACAAATAAGTAAGAAACACATGAAGAATATTCAACTTGAGTAGTAACTTAAGAATTACATAAAACTGAAAATGAAAACATTTTGCTAATGATAATACTTGGTGTTGAGTAAGGCAGAGAACCCAGAACTCACACACTCCTGGCCGGTGGAAGTGTGCATTAGTGCCTCTTTTCTAGACAGTGATTTGGCAGTACTTATTTTAAAATCTCTCAAAGGAATATGTAATTTAACCTAGGAAGTCTACTTCTAGAAATTAAATGAGTAATTATGGATGGGTACACATGGTACTCATATTACTCATGTGATATTGTTTATCACAGCAATGTTTTTAATAGATAAAAGCAAGAAACCACCTAAATATTCACAATAGAATTGTTCTAATAATTTATGTTATATTCACACACAGGATGCAGCTACTTAAATGATGTCTTAGATCAGCACTTTTGAAACCATTTTAGCAGTAAAGCCATTTTATCAAAAAATCTCCTACACATAGCTGTAGTAAAAGAAAAAAAAAAAAGCATACACAAGCAGAGTCCCTCTGTTTGAGATGGCATGAGTAGGACAAGCAAGTTGACCTCCTCCCTTATAGCACTAAGAACTATGATTTTTGAGTCTGTGGTAAATCTCATTACATATGTGAATATTATTAACATGGGAAATTTTCCACAGTAGAATCTAAGAAACAAAAGATAGCTGTTACAAAATGAGTATACACAAATTTGTTCCAAAAAGTCAGCGGGTAAAGGATAATATAGTCAAACAGTCAGACTCCATTTCCAAAAAGAAAAAAAAAAAAAATCCCTTTAGTAGTGGGTAGAATTCAGGGGATCTTGCCATCTAATTCTTTACACCTTCCTGTCAGATTGCCCTGCAGCCCATCTGGATGGTGTTCTAGCCTTCAGAACACCTTCATTCTAGCTCCATCTGGGAGAGCAATTACAGCTTCTTATGGTCCTGCTTATAGGTTCTTCAGAATCAAAGAATCTTACTGTTGTTATCTTTTATGATATAACTTGATGTTTTATTAGCTAAAAGAATCCCTTTCTCCCACCACCTAATACACATCAAAGGTTAGGATGGACTCAGGTCTGGGATTCCATCTCAGCTACTTTGTTCTGTTTTTACCCTTGATTCTTTATTACCTTTAGATCATTCTGTGTAGATGCCAATATCCAAGTCACCTCTTTGTATATCCATTCCCCCACTACAGAGTGGACTTGCAGGTGTGACCAACAGTACAGAAAAAGCATTAGTATGTGACTTCTGAGGCTAGGTCATAAGAAGTATTGAAGCTTCCACCCGGCTTCAATATGCTCTGGAAGAGGCCAGTTGTTTTCCCCAGGGAACTCTTTGCTACATGGAGAAGTCCACGTAGAGAGAAGTGAGGGTCCTGAACAACAGAAAGTACCACTTGCCAGCCATGAGAGTGGGCCTCCTTGGAAACGGATTCTCCAGCCCCAGTCAAGCCTTCAGATGACTGCAGCTCAACATATATCTAACTGCAACTGCATGAGATATCCTAACTGTGAACTGATGAACTGCCCAAATTATGACCAGCAGATACTATCAGTGCTTACTGTTAAAACCATTACATTTTGTTATGATTTGTTGTGGAGCCATAAGTTCAGTTCGGTCACTCAGTCGTGTCTGACTCTTTGCAAACCCATGAATCACAGCACGCCAGGCCTCCCTGTTCATAACCAACTCCCGGAGTTCACTCAAACTCACGTCCATCGGGTCCGTGATGCCATCCAGCCATCTCATCCTTGGTCGTTCCCTTCTCCTCCTGCCCCCAATCCCTCCCAGCATCAGAGTCTTTTCCAATGAGTCAACTCTTCGCATCAGGTGGCCAAAGTACTGGAGTTTCAGCTTTAGCATCATTCCTTCCAAAGAAATCCCAGGGTTGATCTCCTTCAGAATGGACTGGTTGGATCTCCTTGCAGTCCAAGGGACTCTCAAGAGCCTTCTCCAACACCACAGTTCAAAAGCATCAATTCTTCAGTGCTCAGCCTTCTTCACAGTCCAACTCTCACATCTATACATGACCACATGAAAAACCATAGTCTTGACTAGAAGGACCTTAGTCGGCAAAGTAATGTCTCTGCTTTTGAATATACTATCTAGGTTGGTCATAACTTTTCTTCCAAGGAGTAAGTGTCTTTTAATTTCATGACTGCAGTCACCATCTGCAGTGATTCTGGAGCCCAGAAAAATAAAGTCTGACACTGTTTCCACTGTTTCCCCATCTATTTCCCATGAAGTGATGGGACCGGATGCCATGATCTTCGTTTTCTGAATGTTGAGCTTTAGGCCAACTGTTTTGCTCTCCTCTTTCACTTTCATCAAGAGGCTTTTTAGCTCCTCTTCACTTTCTGCCATAAGGGTGGTGTCATCTGCATATCTGAGGTTATTGATATTTCTCCTGGCAATCTTGATTCTAGCTTGTGTTTCTTCCAGTCCGGTGTTTCTCATGATGTACTCAGCATATAAGTTAAATAAGCAGGGTGACAATATACAGCCTTGATGTACTCCTTTTCCTATTTGGAACTCAGCAGTGGCCACAGGACTGGAAAAGGTCAGTTTTCATTCCAATCCCAAAGAAAGGCAATGCCAAAAAATGCTCAAACTACCGCACAATTGCACTCATCTCACATGCTAGTAAAGTAATGCTCAAAATTCTCCAAGCCAGGCTTCAGCAATACGTGAACCGTGAACTCTCTGACGTTCAAGCTGGTTTTGGAAAAGGCAGAGGAACCAGAGATCAAATTGCCAACATCTGCTGGATCATGGAAAAAGCAAGAGAGTTCCAGAAAAACATCTATTTCTGCTTTATTGACTATGCCAAAGCCTTTGACTGTGTGGATCACCATCAACTGTGGAAAATTCTGAAAGAGATGGGAATACCAGACCACCTGACCTGCCTCTTGAGAAATCTGTATACAGGTCAGGAAGCAACAGTTAGAACTGTGGAGCCATAGATAATGAAAACACTCTCATCCAAATTAATCAAACACAGGGAGCATCTCTCCCCACATCTCTGAATCTAAGAGTGTCTTTAAGCCTAATAGTCTGAGCTTGATGAGATGAGAAAAGTTTATTCCTGCCAGCACTTACTTGATATTCATACCTTTTGCATTCTCCTACAAAAAAGAAATTCTGATTCTATTAAAAAAAGGAACATATTTCCTTCTAAGATATTTTTAAGAACTTAATTTTTCATTCTTGATCATTTCTGATTTTTCAATTATATCAATCACCAATATTCAGAAGACATTTAAAGGCTGAACTGATAATAAAAAAAAAAAAGAAGTAATCATCTAGATAAAGACAGTTATTATTGACTAAGTGTGTTAAGTGCTTCTAAAAGGCAAGAATAGAAAAATGACACTGAAAGATTATTAAACAGATTTATATTTTTTCATTAGACAGTGAGATTGGAAAATTCACAGGAGCACTGGTTGTTGGTTCTCTGAGCTGGTTATCATCTTCTGCCCTTTTCCTAGTATCATATCAAAGTTGCTATTTTTGGTGACCACTTGTTTAATTAGTATATCAGTTCAACAGATGAAACAGAGCAGCTCAAAATTAGAGTATATTCAACGAGGTAAGTTATTTTCCTCTCAAAATGGTCTGAATTAACAAGACTCCTCTGCTCAGGTATAAAGACCCAGACTCCCTTTGGTGGGGGGTGCACTCCATGACAGAGGTATGTCTGTCCTTGTCCATATGCTCTATGACAGAGCATAGCGGGGTGGGAGGCAGGGGAAGAAGCGTTCATTGACTTTTTTCCACATCCAAATGGCTGTAACATACTCATGTGTACATAAACTACATAATAATTTTGGGAGCTTTATCCTCTTAGTATTTATCCCTCAGCAATATATGTTGCACGTGTGTCAGACTCTCCAATGGATATATATAAATTTTCAGAATCTCTCCTTATAGCCATAGACAAATTTCTTTAGCTTTTTATTCTACATCTCTTCTGATTAATATTAAAATATCAGTCAATTCCCCTTAACTCTCCACTCCAACCAGGTATTGAGAATTGCTGACTCAAGGCAATGGCTGAGGCAATGCATTTCAAAGATTGCTATTCCATTTAAACTATGATAACTACACTTGGACTACAGAGATGGGATATGAGGTGATTTATACAGAAGAAGTGTTTTTCTTCCCACACAAAAGCTTCATAAAACAACATAATGACCATTTCATTGCCAAAGAACTTGAGTGATGATTTTCTCCATCTGTAAAATTCAAATTAAACAACCTGAATCATGCCATTTTTAAATTGCAAATGATCATTATATGATTCAATTACAAATAGAAGTCCTCATTATCTCATCTTTCTTCTTGCATCTCTAACTATTCCTGTGATAAATATCCTTAAAAATCCATCTGTATAGTAGGGTGTGATGAAAACACAGATTCAATGCAACAAATACCAACAGCACTCACCATGTGACAGACACTGTAATCACTTTACTGATTAGGGAATAACCACATCCAAATTCCAAAGTATTTGAATAAAGAGGATTTAACCAAGCAAATGTAGGTAGTAAGGGAAATATTGTCTTGAGTGGATTCCATTAAAGGTCTAAGGGAAAGAGAGTGACACATTTAATACACTCTGTGCAGGTCTCAGAAAATAAGAGATGAGCAAGCCCCAAGGCTGGAGATAGAGTCACCAACTGTATCATGCAGGGGCTTTGGGGATTTTACTCCAAGGTCAATTGAAAACCACTGCAGAATATCAGGCGAAGGACTGAAATCAATGTTTTCTGGAAGAAATCCTGTATCTCATGAGAGGAAAGCAAATGGTGGTAAAAATAGAAACTGGGCATTGAGGACAGGCAAGGCTGAATGCAGGCAAAGTCATTTAGGAAGCAATTGTGATAATCCAAACAAAGGGTTAGAGATTGCCTGTGGCTTAGATTAGGGGTATGGGTGGAGAGAGAAAATGTGAATGGATCTGAACACCATTTAGTAGGCATAATTGATACAAATGGCCTAGGAAGAACACAGCAACTGGAGGTTATTCGGCATAGTAGTAGTCTAGGCAACTTCTTTTGACCTTTGTCCTCAAAATGTCTATGGTAAGCAAGACTCAGCAGGAAAATGGACCTAATTGGAATTTGCAAATTTGTTTATATTATATGAGTGCAATAATGTAAATAATGCAAGAAAATGACCCTTCAGGGTACCTACAAAAATGACACCAATGGTGTTGATAGAACTACTGATGCTTTTTTCTTCTTCCTTCCTCTTTGATAGGATTTGCAAATACTTTCCAAAAAGTAATTTATCTTTCATGTATTCAATTATGAATTCAATAAATATCTATAGAACATCCATACTCTTCCAGTCACTTTGCTAGGAAGCACCGAGTACACAGCAGCAAAAAAACAAAACCTGATAACAAACACATACCTTCTGGAAGTTCACATTCTGGTGTGTGTGTAGCGTTCTAGTGTGTATAGTAGGGGGTGAGGGGCAGCTATCAGACAATAAACAAGGTAAATAGAATATTATAGAGCATGCCTAAATGTCATAAAACTGATAGGTAGGAATTCTCGCTTATTCATTGCCAAAATAGACATTTTCAAAACCAAATAAAAGATGGTGTAGGAATGGAATTACTTGAAGTCCAAACTAAATGGATTCATATGCCATCCCCCCATTGTCCACACCACTTAATAGCAAAGCTACCATTCCCACTAACTGACCTCAAAGCACTCTGCTTAACACTGTATAGTTCTTATCTGGTTATATTACCATTGCTGAAGATGTATTTTTTCATCTTTTCAAGCCTAGACTTATGAATAGACAAACCTTGGAAACAGCAGAAGAGAGACAACCATTGCTTTCATATTTTAATAAACATATCATAAATGAACCTCACTCTGAGCATAAAGCCTTGATGTATGAATAGCCATTTATTATTTGGAAAAATTCATTATAAACCTTCCATCTCAAAGAATACATATTTGTAAATGGAATTTTTCCATCAGAAAATGCAACTTTGCAAATGTGTTCTCATAAACATTATCTTTTGAGTCTCACAAACCTAATACAGCTCCTAATAGAGCTGTATCTGTGTGGACAGAATTGTACACATGACCCACAGAATATCATTCTGCCATTGACTAGTAACCAATAGAATTTCAGCCTCTGAGATTGAAAGACAGTTGAGAATTGCATATTGTGCCTGTGAACAGTAAACAATGGAAGTCTTTGAGAATAATCACAGTTGCACTAAACTTTTTGAATGATTTTAGATTTTCAGGTGAATCATTTTGCAGCTAAGTGAAGGGAACTGTGCATATTCTGTCTTTTGTTTTATACTCTGAAGATGAAGTTTGTATCAACTACAAATTAATGTGTATATTTTTTAAAGGGTAGAATAAATGTGTTCACTTAATATTCATGACCCATTTGGTAACATGTCTTAAAAATTAATAGCATGGATAATGTTGTGTTTTTAATGAAACAATTTGAACATTCCTTACAATGTGCAATGACTAAGTTTGTTTTATATAATGAAAGTAATTCACCAAGTACAGCATGATTAGCTGTTCACTGCAAAGGGTACTCCACAAATCCCCATGCTAGAGGAATTATGATTTGGGGGTAAGCTATTTCAAACCTCAATAACTTTGTTCCCTTTGGGTAATGGTAGGAATATGTTTTATTGATTTTTCTCAAAACATCCAGTGCTTTTCAATGAAGCAGAAGTTTCAAGTATCTTCCTGCAGTAATTTCAAAACTCCCCTCAAACTATAAACAAAGATTCTTTTTCATATATAGTTTAGTACATATGAAGCAATACATATTATAATGAATATCAGGCTCTCTGAGAACAAAAAGGAAAGGTAATTATAGATAAAAATCATCATCCAAAGTAATACCTTTCCCAGAGAGCCAGGAGCATGCCTCTCTAGCAGATGGTATTTAACCCTTCCTTTCACAGGACATGTACTTTCTTTGAAGATACCAATCTGTACAACAGTAAGGAAGATTAAATAACTTATCTATCATCTAACTATAAAACCCTTACATAAGAATTATAATCTTACTAATAAGTAAAAAACTATTCCAAAATTTATAGAAAATGTATCTGTAGGTATTTGTTAAATGATTCATTGAATTTTCTTTTAACCACAAAGGAACGAACTATTAATATTACAGAGTTTTTGAGTATAGATTTTTAACGCATTTCTTCAATTAATAGATAACTAATTAGAGTTAATAGCTCATCATGTATAAATACTTTTTGGATACTCTACACATTCTTCTGGGCTTTCTCAGACGGTAAAGAATCTGCCTGCAATGTAGGAGACACAGCTTGGATCCCTGGGTCAGGAACATCCCCCGAGAAGGAAATGGCAACCCACTCCAGCATTCTTGCCTGGAGAATCCCACGAACAGAGGAGCCTGGCGGGCTACAGTCCATGGAGTCACAAAGAGTCAGACAAGACTAAATAACGTCTTCACTTTTCACAAACATTCTTCTATAAAGAGGGACTAAGTGGAGAAGGGGACTATGGGTGACTTTTGTTTTTCCTTCTTATATTTTTTGGGATTCTGGATAGAAGTTTTTCTAAAAGCTGTCATCTTTTAAGATAAACATTATATGAACATTATTTATATTATTTCTTTCTTAATCAAATTAATCTATAGATGACACAAATTTCTCTCACCTACCACCAACTTATAAATTTCAAATGATTAATATACAACTAAAAATGTTACCAATTTTCCCCCTTGATATAAGGAAATATTACTTAATATTATTAAAGAATTTTACAATGTGCATCTTATGTTGTACTTCTATGGACTTCCCTGGTGGCTCAGCCAGTAAGGAGTCTGCCTGCAATGCAGGAGACCCAGGTTCGATCCTTGGGTTGGGAAGATCTCCTGGAGAAGGAAATTGCAACCTATTTCAATATTCTTGCTCTGGAAAATCCCATGCATGGAGGAACCTGGCAGCCTATGGTCCATGGAGTCGCAAAGAGTTGGACATGACAGAGGCTTCACTCACATGTTGTACTAGACATGTTCATTTTTAATCATCACAAAAATCCCCTGAAGCAATATGATTCTCACTTTACAAGTAAGAAAATCGTAGTCCCGTTAAATATGTTCCCTAGACTTACACAACTCATAGTTTGTGATTTTAATCCTTGTCTAGAGAAGGCAATGGCAACCCACTCCAGTGTTCTTGCCTGGAGAATCCCAGAGATGGCAGAACCTGGTGGGCTGCCATCCATGGGGTCGCACAGAGTCGGACACGACTGAAGCGACTTAGCAGCAGCAGCAGCAGAGGACTCGAGTTCTCTTAACTATGCAACATTACAAGGAAGAGAGCTGGAAATTTATCGGGATTTAAAATGAACAGAAAAATCTGCTCTGCCATGAATGCTTTTACCATCTAGTTTTAAAGAAGATACAAGAACACTAAATGATTTAAAATAATTATAGTATTGCTAATACCCATTTGTCATACACTGTGCTAAACACTTTACATGAATCATGTCCTTTATTCCCACAAATGCCATCTGACAAGTTTCTACATAAATGTCACTTTTTCTGAGAAGTATTCTTCAGCCCCCTGATCTATGCTAGGCCCCCAAGTTGTAGGTTCTCCATAAACCATCTTCTTTCATCGTATTCCTTCCAATTTTAGATTTTCTATTTACTAGGTAAAAGGCTTCATGAGGGAAACAAAAGTGACTCCTCTTTGCCCCCACTCTTCCTGCAAGGTATTGGTCACATTTTAAAACAGTGGACAGAGGAAAAAATTGAAAATACTTATCTTTCCTGAGTCACTCAAAACAACAGTGAAGTATCTACTCAAGCCACAGTAAATTTTTTGTTGTTCTACCAGTTTTTGCTTTTAAATTTTTGCAGAGTTGTGTTGGTTTCTGCCATACAACAATACAAAATCAGTCATAAATATACATATATCCCCTCTGTCTTGATCCTCCCTCCTTCCCCCCAGTCCCACTCCTCTAGATCATCACAGAGCACCAGACTGGGTTCCCTATGTTATATAGCAACTTCTCAGCAACTATCCATTTTACACATGATAGAGTATATATGTTGATGCTGCCTTCTCCATTCATTCCACTGACTCCCTTCCACACTGTGGACTTGTGCACATAGCACACTCTTTCACTCAGTACCTCACTGGCACTGTAGCTACCACCAATATCTTTCTCTGATAACTTTCTAAAACTCCCTCTCAACTCCAAACTTTGCTTCATATTCTTCATTCTCCACCCTCTCTCATCTTCTACATCTCTTAAACTTCAAATCTGGCTTTCTTTCAATTCACAGGCTCTATTTATTATTCTACAGCTTCCCAAGTGGCTCAGTGATAAAGAATCCACCTGCCAATAAGAAGACCGGGTTTGATCCCTAGGTGGGAAAATCCCCTGCAGAAGTAAACAGCAACCCACTCCAATAATCTTGCCTGTTAAATCCCATGGACGGGGAGTCCGGTGGGCTAGAGTCCATGGAGTTGCAAGAGTCAGACATGAATGAACACACACACATTGATTATTCCATTTCTACTCAACAAAGGCTCAAAGACTGGAGTGAAAAACAGAATGAACAGAGGGGAAAGAGGGAGAAATGTCTGAGATGTGTCCTGGTACCCAAGAGAACTCAGTGAGTCATGGGGCAACCTGAGTGGGAAAAGTATTAGGTCTTCCCCATGCCCTCAATTTCATTTCTATTTCTTCACTGAAAATGAAATATTTTCTTTCTGGTAATGGATATTAACTATTCCTCAAATGTCAAGAGCTTAGCAAAGAAGTTTTGTAAATCAATGTAACAAATCTGCTCAAAACAACAAAACTCTTAAGACAAAAATAGATCCCAAAACATTAAGACCAGATTGGATACACTCTGAAGATATTATCTTTAGAAAGAATGTGAAAGTTGAAAAAAGTGTAAAATGTCTATTTTGGAAGAAATTTTTAAGAGGCATGTTTTTCACTGACCATCCAAGTGCTATTTCAAGAACTCTCTAAAATGTCTATAAAGATGCATGCTTATGTGTGTGTGGGCATGTGCATCCACTGTGAAGATCACCAAAACTAGGACAATCAAAACCTGATACCATTAAATAGCCTGATTATGAGTTATAATTGTGCTAAGTCACCTCAGTCATGTCCGACTCTTTGGACTAGAGCCTGTCAGGCTCCTCCATCCATGGGGTTCTCCAGGCAAGAATACTGGAGTGGGTTGCCATTTTCTTCTCCAGATCTTCCTGATGGAGAGATGGAATCTGTGTCTCCCTTATTGGTAGGCAGGTTCTTTACCACTAGCGCCACCTGGGAAGTTATCCTTAATTGTGCATTTATATCTGTATATCTCCAGTTAAAGTAGACAGGCCACCACAGAGATTCTCATGGGGAATTTGGAGAGTAGATTTGAAACAGCCTTTTGTTACTCATACATATTACTTATCTTCTGACTCACGGTGCTAGCATGAGACTGCAGCCAGGCCTGCAACTCCAACTTCACCTGCATCTCATTCAGTATAACTAACTCCTGGGCCAGCTGTGTATGTTTCACAACAAGACAACAAGCTCCTGAATTTCTGCAGGACATTCATTTCATCAAAGTCAAAAGTCACAAGAAGTGACACTTCAATCAGTCCTCACTGACTTTAGCTTGTGTATCCCAACTTGCTTTTATTCTCTCCCAATTTGTATCTATCTGCCCTTCACAACTGCTTGGGGACTTTAAGCTCTAAGATCCCATCAGTTGGGAAGACAATGAGCAGTGCAGAGACTCAGTAAATTCCAGAATTTCAAAATATCTAAGTCCTATGTGTCTGTGTATCTGTTTCTCCCTTTTAACCCTGACTGATATATACTGTCCGAGTCAACAAACATAAGTATCTCACCTAATCATTTAGCCAAGAGTTATTTAGTGTATACTCTGTGCCAACTACTATTTTAACCACTGGACACACACTGATACAAGTAACAAGAGAGACATTCCTCCCTTCATGTTGTCTGCATACTAACTAGGAAGATGGAAATAAATGAGCATGTAAATAAGCAAGCACAAAATTCAGATGATATATTAGTTTACTATTGCTGTTCCAACAAACTTAGTTGCTGCAACAATTCAAACTTATCATCTTACATTTCTGGAATTCAGAAGTCCAAAATGAATCTTGGCTAAAATTAAGACAGGTTTCTCCCCAAGGATCTATGGCAGAATGCCTTTTCTAGCTTCAGAAGACCACCTGCATTCCTTCGTCTGTGCCCCTTTCTCCATATGCAAAACGCATCACTCCCTTCCACTTTTGCTTCCATTGTCACCTCTCCTTTTTCTGACTGACCCTCCTGCCTCCCACTTATGAGGACCCTTGAGATTACATTCGACCCACTCAGATAATCCAAGATAATGTTCCCATGTCAAAATTCCTTTTCCCATGTAAAGGAACATTCACAAGTTCCTGGCCATTATTCAGTCACTCAGATAATCTGTATTCATAGAAAATCAACAAAATAAGGAAATGAAATGTTAACTTATATAGTCAAAGATATCCTCTCAGAGAATTTCTTTTCAGCAGAAACCTGAAAGAGACGGAGAAAAGTATTCCAATCTAGGCAGGAAGACTAAGAAGTATTAAGACTGTAAGGGAAAAAAGCTAGATGTGTTCCTGGAAAAGAAAAACTTCTTTACACAAACTGAGAAGAGATGGTAGGACCAGGCCTCAGAGATCTGAGGCCAGATCTTCTAAGGCCTTGTGCTAAGCAGCTTGGGTTTTATACGTCAGTCACTATGCAAAGAATTTATTACTGCAGCATTCTATCAGTTCAGTTCAGTCGCTCAGTTGCGTCCAACTCTTTGCAACCCCATGAATCGCAGCACGCCAGGCCTCCCTGTTCATCATCATCTCCCGGAGTTCACTAAGACTCACGTCCATCGAGTCCGTGATGCCATCCAGCCATCTCATCCTCTGTCGTCCCCTTCTCCTCCTGCCCCCAATCCCTCCCAGCATCAGAGTCTTTTCCAATGAGTCAGCTCTTCTCATGAGGTGGCCAGAGTACTGGAGTTCCAGCTTTAGCATTCTATAGGAGAAACTTTATCTAAGATGGAGATGCAGCAGACTCTAAAGTGAGTGAACGAAACCAACATGTGGGCATCATCTCAAGCCATTGGATCTTAAAAACCTGTATGCATCATGGGCCACAGAAATAGTAAAAGTATCTGCACTGCACATCAGTTTCCCAACTTATGGGCTAGCAACCCGAATCTCTGCAAGTAGCATTCAACAAACAGGAGGAGCCTAGGAAAAGTTCTTGACTGAACTTCCCTATATTTCAGCCAGGCTGTTTACGGAAAAACTAGTGAACATTTTCCCTCCAAAAACTATTTTAAAATTGATTTTTGCTTAATAAGTGTACTTTGGGGAAGGGGCTTCCCTGGTGGCACAGTGGTAAAGAACCGCCTGCTAATACAGGAGATGCAGGTTGGATCCCTGGGTCGGGAAGATCCCCTGGAGAAGGAAATGGCAACCCATTCTAGTATTCTTGCCTGGGAAACCCCATCGACAGAGGAACCTGTTGGGCTACAGTCCATGGGGTTTCAAGAAGAATCAGACATGACTTAGTAACTAAACAACAACTTTAGGGAAGAAGTCATGCCTTTAACAATGTTAGGTCTTCTTTTCATGCTTTTCTATTCTACATTGTTCTAGTGGAGTGATGAAGAAGTGGTTCTGTCTGCAGTCAGCTGACGAGCGAACAGGAGGTAGGGAGATAAATGTATGAAATATGCATGTCACTTAACTTTGAGGAGTTTTGCTAAGAAAAGAAAGAGGAATTGGATGGTACCTGGAGGAAAATGAGATCTTAGTAGGGTTTTTGTTAAGATGGGAGATATGTTAGTATGCTCACTGATGACAGAAATATGAAGGGAAATTTGTTGATAGAGGCAAAAGCAGGAAAACTACAGGGGCTAAGCAGTTAAAAAGTCAGTGAGAAGGAACAGGACTCATGCATAAGTGAAGGCTTTGGCCTTGGATCAAAGTAAGGACAGTTCAAACTGAAAGTCATATTTCTCATTAACTAAAGGATTGACATTCTGCTTTTGTAACAGTCTCTTGAGTTTTGTTAGCAGAAAACAGCATCCTGATCCTAAGTACTTCATAACACTGACAGACTGCACTTCTAAGTCTTTAAGGCTGTCAGTATCCTACTTAACTGCAGCAACTCCACTGAGGGAAAGACCACCTTTTGGGGACCTGTCTGGGAGTCCAGCCAACAGCCCCTTGATGACATGACTTCCCTCTAAATGAGTTCATTTTACCCTCTATAGATCTCAGTTCACACAGACATATTTTTTAAAATAAGTGTAACTTTAGCAAATAGTCATACATCACTTTTAATTGATATACTGAACCATCTAGCATGAAAGCAGCTGCTTTCTCTACCCATACGTGTTGGGTGGGAATTCTCTAAGTATAGGGATTAGCCAATTAAAACCAAATGATAGAGAAAATGGTATGTTCCATGCAAGAACATAGAGAGAGAGTTTGCTACCAGGTAAGTTGTTGGAGTCAATATACAAATATTTTCTTTGATATTCTATTTATTACTGATTTCTGTGCTTAATTGGTAGCTTATACTTTTTTCAAGAAGGAGTGAATCATCTATGCCAGAATGCATTAAGACACTGCAAATCAAGGTTCTGTTTTAGTGGGAAAATGGGGGAAAAAAACTGAAAGGTATTGATGCTGTTATGCAAATAAGAAAAGCCCAAGAAGAGAGAGTTCTATAATTTCTGTGATGGATAGAAATGGGTTTAGGGTTGACAGGCAATCTAAAAATTACTATTACCTCTCATTATATCCTTCCAAGCATTTCCGTTTGTGCAGAATGGGATTTTAAACATCTTGATCAAGCAGTAGAAGTCTGCCTCATCTCCTGACGCTGATGATCATCTGGCAGGGCAATATTGTTGCTCTAACTGGCATCCGCACACGGTTGTGAAACTGCATGAGGCATTACTCAAGAAGTGGCTTGTGATTGGAAACAGCCAGCAGAAATTTAAAAGCAAGTATCATTTTGCCACTCATGAAATGATCAAAGGTTTCATAGAACTTTATGCCTATGAGGGCCAGTATATAAGATTCACTCTAATCTCAAGATGTAAATTTTAATATCTTCAACTGTCTTAGATTCTTAGAGTTGTAGGACTTTTTTTTTTTTTTTTTTTTTTACAATATTGTATTGGTTTTTCCATACATCAACATGAATCCACCACAGGAATACACGTGTTCCCCATCCTGAACCTCCCCCCCCTCCTCCCTCCCCGTACCATCCCTCTGGGCCATCCCAGTGCACCAGCCCCAAGCATCCAGTATCATGCATTGAAACTGGACTGGAGATTCATTTCATATATGATATTATACATGTTTCAATGCCATTCTCCCAAATCATCCCACCCTTTCCCTCTCCCACAGAGTCCAAAAATCTGTTCTATACATCTGTGTCTCTTTTGCTGTCTCGCATACAAGGTTATCATTACCATCTTTCTAAATTCCATATGTATGTGTTAGTATACTGTATTGGTGTTTTTCTTTCGGGCTTACTTCACTCTGTATAATCGGCTCCAGTTTCATCCACCTCATTAGAACTGATTCAAATGTATTCTTTTTAATGGCTGAGTAATACTCCACTGTGTATATGTACCACTGCTTTCTTATCCATTCATCTGCTGATGGACATCTAGGTTGCTTCCATGTCCTGGCTATTATAAACAGTGCTGCGATGAACATTGGGATACACGTGTCTCTTTCAGTTCTGGTTTCCTCGGTGTGTATGCCCAGCACTGGGATTGCTGGATCATAAGGCAGTTCTATTTCCAGTTTTTTCCACACTGTTCTCCATAGTGGCTGTACTAGTTTGCATTCTTACCAACAGTGTAAGTGGGTTCCTTTTCTCCACACCCTCTCCAGCATTTATTACTTGTAGACTTTTGGATCACAGCCATTCTGACTGGTGTGAAATGGTAACTCATTGTGGTTTTGATTTGCATTTCTCTGATAATGAGTGATGTTGAGCACCTATTCATCTGTTAGCCATCCATATGTCTTCTTTGGAGAAACGTCTATTTGGTTATTTGGGCCATTTTTTGATTGGGTCATTTATTTTTCTGGAATTGAGCTGCAGGAGTTGCTTGTATATTTTTGAGATTAGCTGTTTGTCAGTTGCTTTCTTTGCTATTATTTTCTTCCATTCCGAAGGCTGTCTTTTCACCTTGTTTATAGTTTCCTTTGTTGTGCAGAAGCTTTTAATTTTAATTAGGTCCCATTTGTTTATTTTTGCTTTTATTTCCAATATTCTGGGAGGTGAGTCATAGAGGATCCTGGTGTGATTTATGTCGGAGAGTGTTTTGCCTATGTTCTCCTCTAGGAGTTTTATAGTTTCTGATCTTACATTTAGATCTTTAATCCATTTTGAGTTTATTTTTGTGTATGGTGTTAAAAAGTATTCTAGTTTCATTCTTTTATAAGTGGTTTACCAGTTTTCCCAGCACCACTTGTTAAAGAGATTGTCTTTTCTCCATTGTATATTCTTGCCTCCTTTGTCAAAGATAAGGTGTCCATAGGTACGTGGATTTATCTCTGGGCTTTCTATTTTGTTCCATTGATCTATATTTCTGTCTTTGTGCCAGTACCATACTGTCTTGATGACTGTGGCTTTATAGTAGAGCCTGAAGTCAGGCAGGTTGATTCCTCCAGTTCCATTCTTCTTTCTCAAGATTGCTTTGGCTATTCGAGGTTTTTTGTATTTCCATACGAACTGTGAAATTATTTGTTCTAGCCTTGTGAAAAATACTGTTGGTAGCTTGATAGGGATTGCATTGAATCTACAGATTGGCTTGGGTAGTATACTCATTTTCACTATATTGATTCTTCCAATCCATGAACATGGTATATTTCTCTTTGATTTCTTTCACCAGTGTTTTATAGTTTTCTATATATAAGTATTTAGTTTCTTTAGGTAGATATATTCCTAAGTATTTTATTTGTTTCATTGCAATGGTGAATGTAATTGTTTCCTTAATTCCTCTATTTTCTCATTATTAGTGTATAGGAATGCAAGGGATTTCTGTGTGTTGATTTTATATCCTGCAACTTTACTATATTCATTGATTAGCTCTAGTAATTTTCTGGTAGAGTCTTTAGGGTTTTCTATGTAGAGGATCATGTCATCTGCAAACAGTGAGAGTTTTACTTCTTTTCCAATCTGGATTCCTTTTATCTTTTATGCTCTGATTGCTGTGGCCAAAACTTTCAAAACTATGTTCAATAGTAGTGGTGAAAGTGGGCACCCTTGTCTTGTTCCTGACTTTAGGGGAAATGCTTTCAATTTTTCCCCTTTGAGGATGTTTGCTGTGGTTTTGTCATATATAGCTTTTATTATGTTGAGGTATGTTCCTTCTATTCCTGCTTTCTGGAGAGTTTTTATTATAAATGGATGTTGAATTTTGTCAAAGGCTTTCTCTGCATCTATTGAGATAATCATATGGCTTTTAATTTTTAATTTGTTAATGTGGTGTATTACATTGATTGATTTGTGGATATTGAAGAATCCTTGCATCCCTGGGATAAAGCCCACTTGGTCATGGTGTATGATCTTTTCAATGTGTTGTTGGATTCTGATTGCTCGAACTTTGTTAAGGATTTTTGCATCTATGTTCATCAGTGATATTGGCCTGTAGTTTTCTTTTTTGTGGCATCTTTGTCAGGTTTTGGTATTAGGGTGATGGTGGCCTCATAGAATGAGTTTGGAAGTTTACCTTTCTCTGCAATTTTCTGGAAAAGTTTGAGTAGGATAGGTGTTAGCTCTTCTCGAAATTTTTGGTAGAATTCAGCTGTGAAGCCGTCTGGACCTGGGCTTTTGTTTGCTGGAAGATTTCTGATTACAGTCTCAATTTCTGTGCTTGTGATGGGTCCAAGTTGTACTTTTCTAAGAATTTGTCCATTTCTTCCACGTTGTCCATTTTATTGGCATATAATTGCTGACAGTGGTCTCATGATCCTTTGTATTTCTGTGTTGTCTGTTGTGATCTCTCCATTTTCATTTCTAATTTTATTGATTTGATTTTTCTCCCTTTGTTTCTTGATGAGTCTGGCTAATGGAATTGTAGGACTTTAAACCTGTTCGGTTTCAAAATGTTCAAATAAAGAAATGGAAGCCACCCATTGTAATACAACACTCCCACCATGGGGCAAAGGCTGGCTATGGAAGTCAGCAGTCGTGAGTCATACATCATTACTTTCTCCAGCTCATAATTTTAGAGCAAAAATATGATAGGTGTTTCTTTGATTTTTTTACAAACTCAAATTCCTACATTTTATTAAGTAAGTTTGGGATGGTCTACTTAAAGTACTTGAGGTCTTCTGGCAATAAAATTATACAAATCACAAAGTAAATCTGGGAACTGTGAGGTGACAACAGTATTCTCAGCTTCTCCACACTTCCATTTTCTCACCTGTAAAATATGGAAACAAATGTCTACCTTCTAGACTGGTTGAAAAGATTAATTGGATTATGATTATAAAAATATTGGGCTCAGAATCTGGTACACAGTGTTCACTCAAAAAAACAGTGACTGTCATTGTAACCATTGTTCTCTTTGTGCAAAAAGCAAGAAGACATGTTTTATCAGACTCAAAAGCCTGAAAGGAACTTTTAAAAGGCATCTATTCATCTTTCTTGTTCTGTGTACCAGGGTTAAATCTCGCTTATCTACCCTGACTTCTCTCTCAAATGACTCTAAGAAGATAACAATACTTCTTAGTGGATGACTATGTACATAATGTTAATTGTTTGGGTTACATACAGTTGTTTTTCTCAAGAGATTTCTGCAATTCTAAAGCAAAGCAGCTGACAGCTTCTAGGGGCAGTATCTTAATTAACAATTAGTGTGCAAAAATCTTTCTTCTGACTAGGCAGGGGGAAAGAGGTTGTTAGGAGGCAGGGAGAGATGTATTAGAGATGTCCAGAGAGCAAGTGGCCTTTGTTAGCTTAAAGGGTCTCTCTTTGCTGAAGAAAACTCTCCAATTAGACAGAAAACTGTCGCAGGAGCATAAAAGCCATTTTCAGCACCATGTAAAGCAGTCCCATTCTTTTTAGTTGGACGAGTGAAATGAGAACGACATCTCTCCTGTTGCAACTGCCAATTATTTAAGAGGCAAAACTCAAGAAAGTCAGAAGCGAGTCTCGAGCATGAAATGATAAAGTAGCAACCAGAACTGAGCACAGCTAATGGCTGGCTTTATGGTTCTTTAATAAGATGGGGCTTGAAGAAGCTGGGAGAAAATAAACTCCAACTTTACTTCATTAGGACTAGATGGCTTAATATGTATACAACAGTTCTATTTAAAATGAGTTGTCCAGGATGCAGAAGTCACTATGTCTGATCCATGTTAGGCATGGGCAACCTAAGAAATGACAGGTGGCACTTTTTAAAGAAAAATGAAGAATCAAACTCAAAATACATACAAGCAATCCTAAAAGGTTTTAAATACAGAATATAAATATAACTAACCAAAAGGTAAAATTCAAAATGAATCATATCCCTAGGACTATCTCTAATTAAACTGTAGTAGAGATTTATTTACATCTCCTTTTAGATGTAAGCTGTACATTTATACTTGAAATTTCATCCAAATAGGTATATAATACACTTTTAATAACTATGAAAGTTTCTTATATAGGATTTTAATCACTGCTATAACAAATACTTATGAAATACCTACTGAACTAGGAACCAATGTAACAGAGGAGGGAAAAAGTACATAAAGCCAGACTTCAGGAACTTAAAATCCAGTAAGGAAAACGGATATTAACACATACAGCTTATGTCATCAAGACCATGACAAAAGATTCTAAGAAGGGATCTGATTTAGACAGGAGGAGCAATGGAATTTAAGCTCTAACCTGAAAGACTGGCTAACAGTTAAATAAAATACCAGACCAACTGACCTGCCTCCTGAGAAATCTGTATGCAGGTCAAGAAGCAACAGTTAGAACTGGACATGGAACAACAGTCTGGTTCCAAATCAGGAAACGAGTAAATCAAGGCTGTATATTGTCACTCTGCTTATTTAACTTATATGCAGAGTACATCATGGGAAATTCCAGGCTGGATGAAGCACAAGTAGGAATCAAGATTGCCGGGAGAAATATCAATAACCTCAGATATGCAAATGACACCACCCTTATGGCAGAAAGTGAAGAAGAACTAAAGAGCATCTTGATGAAAGTGAAAGAGGAGAGTGAAAAAGTTGGTTTAAAGCTCAACATTCAGAAAACTAAGATCATGGCATCTGGTCCAATCACTTCATGGCAACTAGATGGCAAACAATGGAAACAGTGAGAGACTTTATTTTCTTGGGTCCTAAAATCACTGCAGATGGTGACTGCAGCCATGAAGTTAAAAGGTGCTTGCTCCTTGGAAGAAAAGCTATGACCAACCTAGATAGGATATTAAAAAGCAGAGACATTACTTTGTCAACAAAGGTCTGTCTAGTCAAGGCTATGGTTTTTCCAGTAGTCATGCATGGATGTGAGAGTTGGACTATAAAGAAAGCTGAGCACAGAAGAATTGATGCTTTTGAATTGTGGTGTTGGAGAAGACTCATGAGAGTCCCTTGAACTTTAAGGAGATAAAACCAGTCAGTCCTAAAGGAAATCAGTCCTGAATATTCATTGGAACGACTGATGCTGAAGCTGAAACTCTAATATTTTGGCCACCTGATGTGAGGAACTGACTCATTTGAAAAGACCCTGATGCTGGGAAAGTTTGAAGGCAGGAGGAGAAGAGGATGCCAGAGGATGAGATGGTTGGATGGCATCACTGATGCAATGGACATGAGTTTGAGTAGGCTCTGGGAGTTGGTGATGGACAGGGAAGCCAGGTGTTCTGCAGTCCATGAGGCTGCAAAGAGTAGGACACTACTGAGCAACTGAACTGAATGAAGAGAAGGAGAATAAACATTTTGAGGCAAGGGCACTGATGCGGAAGAAAAGTTGGCATAGCTGAAGAGCCAAAAAAAAAAAGGCCAGTGAGGATACTGTGATAGCATCAAGGGAAGAAAAGATATACTGACAGTGACAAGATCAGATTGGCCACATTAAAATAAAAAGTAATGTATCCTAAGTGCAGTGCCACTGAATGGTTTTAAGCAGAGAGTATGAAATCAAATTAGATTTACATTTCAGAAAAAATAACCTGGCATAGTTCTGCATAGAGCATAACAGCATACAATGGCATGCGTAACTACAAGTTTAGTAGGGAGCTGCCATGGTCTAAGTGAGGCATGGTAGTGTTTCAGGTAAAAGATGTGAAGAAAAATGGATTCATTCAAGGTCTATTCTGGAATAGGCATCCATAGGTGATAGATTAGAATATTTCTCTGGCTTTTGGTTAAAATTACCAAATAGAATATGATTCCATTCACTGAGATAAAAACACAACAAAGTTAGAGGAAAGTGAGGGGAAGAAGTACAGTTCATCAGGTACATCATTAGAGACTAAAAAAGGGAATGAGAAAAGAGCAGTAGCACAGGAATATCAGCATCTCTGGGGAGAAATATAAGTTTATATATATATCCAATTTTATGATTGTATCCATTTATCTATACACATTTTATTTGGGAATACGAGCCACAAATCTCAGCTCTTTTTTGGATAAAAGGAGTAGAATGTCCCCAGTAGGACAGGGACTCTGACACCCCAGGGACTGATGGTCATCATAAAGCAGGCATAAGAAAGACAACTCCAAAAAATGAACAACCTCAGAACCAGAAAATTTGTCAAACAGTTCTGAAGTTTAACAAAAATAGAGGCAACTGAGATTTGAATAAGATCTGGTATTAACAGAAAAGAAGAACCAGCCAAAGAAATAAGTTAACAAGAACTCAGTTGTCAAAGATGGAGCTTTGATCAAGTATATAAGCAGACACTGAGAACCGTTTGTGATTTTTATCTTGAAATGACAATGTGGTAACTGTGCACAGATTAATATAAAATGAGCTTATATGGGACTGAAGAGATGCTTGCTAGGTCCCCAGAGCCCAGGTGGGACAACTGGGGTCTCCCACAGGGACCCTGTATGGAAGGGTTAACATTGCTCATCTCAGAGTGAGGAAACCCTGGAAATTGGTTGCAGCTAGTGTCTTCAAGTGTATACCAAATATGCCTGGTGCAGCCCTGTATAGTTCTTATTACAGAGTATCAGTTCAGTTCAGTTCAGTCACTCAGTCGTGTCTGACTCTTCACAACCCCATGAATCGCAATACGCCAGGCCTCCCTGTCCATCACCAACTCCTGGAGTTCACTCAGACTCGCGTCCATCGAGTCAGTGATGCCATCCAAACATCTCATCCTTCGTCATCCCCTTCTTCTCCTGCCCCCAATCCCTCCCAGCATCAAAGTCTTTTCCAATGAGCCAACTATACATTCAATAAATCTCAACAAAATGTTTGTATAAACTCCAGAGTTAAATTCCTCCCAGTGTTGTCTTTTAAAGATATGTGGACTGGGCAGATACTACTCGATTCTTTCAAAATTTCAATGACAGAGGAGGAAAGTTTCTATAAACAGCAGCCTTTACAGAACACTGCCTTAACAACAGTTAACAGGCAGTCTTATAGGACTACCCATTACAGTGGCACAGAAAGCAGCTAACTCATCAGAAACTATATTAGAGCTTTACAGTCTCTACCTTTTCTGACTTTTCATCTGAATGCCTCAGCTATGAAATCTCTTGTTTGGACCTTAGTGGAAATGGCTATCCTTTGTGAAATAACCTAGAAAGGTCTTTGTGTCTGTTCTGTACACATTGGTAAATTTCCTGCATCCTTTCTTCAGAAGTTCCCAGCCTCAAACTCTCAAACTCATTAATCACTCTCATTATTCTTTTAGACTCTCTATACACCACCCCTTCTTGCTCTCTACAGTTAGGAGCCCAAAATTAGACTCATTAGTAAAGGCTTGGCCAAGGCCAAGTCTAACAAGATGACATTCTCATGAATTCTGCACATGTAAGAGTGAACTCATCAAAAAGTGAGGTGATGCCTGGAAACGTCTTATGAACCCTCTGAATCCTGTCTGAAATAAATATGTAAGCTAAAACTGAAACAAAGATTTGCAAACAACTGAACTCCAAATCATATACTGAGGTACTAAGGTGCCACTCACCACCTTCCTCCTACCACCCACCCACCCTACCTCCACTTCTTTATTCCTGCCTATATAGACATAAAAATTCTGAGTTGGTAGGAGAGCCAATAATGCCAAAAGGTAGAGAGAAATAATGCCAAAAAGGACCAAGAGTTGGAAGCTAATATGCAGAGGCCAAGGCTGAGCATATACAGCATAAACTAGAAAGGATCTGCCAATGAAGAGAGAAAAAACTAATCTGGCTAAGAGCAGGACCCAGGAATCAGACTTCTGGATCTGACTTATGCATCAGCCACTTACCAGTTGTTTGACACTGGAGGCTGGTGAGACTGAGACTTTCAGCCTTATTTTCCTCATCTGTTAAGTGAGGCCCCTTATGGTACATAAATTATAGAGTTTAACAATCACATGAGTTAAGTATCTGTAACTGTTTACTAGATCTGAAATAGTCATGTTATAATTTTATGTATAGGTACTTTTTTTGAATAATTTAAGTATTTGTTAATGACTAAAATAAGCATTTAAAAGGGCACTTTAGGCCATCTTTGCTGTTGAGTCACTGGAAAAATCCCAGGCATTGTCAATTCTCCAATAAACATGTAAATTTTTTTTTAATTGGAGAATAATTGCTTTACAATGTTGTGATTTCTGCTGTACAACAAGACGAATCAGCCATAATTATATATACAGCCTCTCTCTCTTGAGCTTCCCTCCCCCCTCCCATCCTACCCATCTAGCAGCTTCCCATTAGCTATCTATTTTACATACAGATAGTGTGTACATGTCCAAGGTATCTAAATTTTTAACCAACATGGTAGACATGCCACTGGCATCAAGGTTGCAGTTAATGTAAACCAATTCAATATACCAACTAGACAGCTGGTAGAAATAACTATGTATAACAGAGAACAAGAGATAAAATCCCTGATACATATACTGTGATCTAGCATTCTTGTCAGCAAGAAACAGAATTAAACTGTCCCTTCATGGAAGTCATTTAATTTCTAGCAGGAACTAAAAGCAAAATTGAATATCTGTAAGTATTTGAAACCTCAAGTTTTCGGCAGAACATTTTATCTTGTAGAGAAACCATAAGCTCACTTAATATTTCCATATCATGAATACTATACATAAGATACCTCTCATTTAAGCTTATAAATGATTATCCTTCCAATCAGTAGTACACACTAGAGCAACTATTAATAGATTTTCTATTGTTGCTCTCAGCTGAATCTGTTAATGCTTACTTACAGGCCTTAACAATTACAGTTTTATTTTCTATTTTACTTAAAATTCATAGATGAGTGGAAAAGGTCAGACACAAGTAAATGTATAGTGTATGACTCCATAAAATTCTAGAAAATTCCAACTAATCTACAAAAATAAAAAGCAAGTCAGTGTTTGCCTAGGGCTGGGGCAGGGGTGGGAGAATGCAATGGCACTGCACTCCAGTACTCTTGCCTGGGAAATCCCATGGATGGAGGAGCCTGGTGGGCTGCAGTCCATGGGATCGCTAAGAGTCAGACATGACTGAGGGACTTCACTTTCACTTTTCACTTTCATGCATTAGAGAAGGAAATGGCAACCCACTCCAGTATTCTTGCTTGGAGAATCCCAAGGACGGCGGAGCCTGGTGGGCTGCCATCTATGGGGTCACACAGAATCGGACTGAAGCGACTTAGCAGCAGTAGCAGCAGGGGTGGGGGTGAGGGGTGATGGGGCTTGAGGAGAGGGCCACAAAGGGCCACAAGAAAATTCTAGGGTAATGGAAATTGTCTGTCTCTTTGTTGTGGCATAGTTTCATAGTATACAACTGTCAAAACCTGCCAAATTGTACAATTTCAATGGATAGTACAAGGAATTAAGGATATAAAAGGAATAAATTACATCTGGATAAAGTTGACCTGAATAATAAATGTCACAGAAAAATGTCTAGAATAACACACAGAATATAAATAAAACTGATCAAGACTTTAGACATGCTTCTAGCTAACAATCAAGTTCAGCTCTATTCTGTACTTCTCTAAAACACAGAAATATGATTTTTACCAGCACAAATTAAGTTAAAACTAGCAACTTACAAAGGCTTGTAGAGCCGGGATGTCATCTAAGACAAGATGAAAAGTCTGTTTTTTTTATAAACCTGACACTATGGGGAATAAAACAAGGAAATAAAGTTGGAGGTGCCTGTCTCTTTACAGAAAATGAAATGGGCTATTGCATGAAGAGTTGTCAGGAATATTACAGTTATTGATGGTTCAACCTGAAAAATTTTATGGAATCAGATGTTAAAACTCTTCTCAAAACTATTAAATGAAACTAGCATAAAGGATACTCTGAGTATTTTCCCTGTACTTCATAAAACCCTCCACCCCACATCAAAATTTTAAAGTCCACATTATAATTAATTATGCCTACAGACTGTTGGCACATGCAAGAAGGTCATAGGAAAGCCTTTATGTCTCACATAAAACACCATCACAGGATTACAACACACTATCACATTCATTTCCTTTTACCACAAGCCTGACAAAATAGTCAAATTCATTGAATTAAAACTCAATTATCTTCCTCCTTTAACCATCACAGCCTGCTTCACAAACTCCACGTTCAATAATGGCTATATTTCATTATCTTCTTCTAGTCCGTTACTCAATACACTAAATAGCCCTAAGTCTAGTGTCTTTTATGTGATGTTTCTCACTTCTCCTGAGTTATTCAAGGGAATAGAAAGAGATTAGAGAGGTCTAGAAAATGGTAGAAGTGAGCAATAGAGAAGAGCACAGGATCCCCATCATTCCACTGACACCTAGCATCGCACCACAGAGCAACCTGCAACTATGTTTTTGCTTGTCCAGTTAACTCTATCAACATTGTTCCTTGGGGATGATAAACCCCTTTCAGGCTTAGGCTCTCTAGAGTTGACACCATTATGCCCAGACATTCACCTCAAAGATCAAGTCCATGCCACAGTGACTCCAAGCTTTTGTTTGAAGTCCAAAGACATCACACTAGAATGAGCCACAAGCTAATTTTATTATCAGCAGTTTTATTTCAGGAGCCTCACTGTCCTTTGCAACTGAGCCTTGTTCAGGGAAACTAGTCCAGCATTTACAGTTCTTCCTAGCTTCATCCACACAGGATTTGAACAATTTTCATGAATTTGAGCAAACTCAACACAGTGGAGGACAGGGAAGCCTGGCGTTCTGCAGGCCATGGAGTTGCAAAGCGTTAGATAAGACTTAGTGATTAACCACGACCACCTAGCTTCATATCCTGGGAAGCAATTTCCTCCTTTCCATAAGGCACAGTGATCCTGTTGCAGGATAATCCATCTCCTCTTTGAAGCCTCTGCATACCAGAAATTTCATGGAAAGAATAGCCTTGAAGGGCAAAAATATGTTTTGCTAAACCCTCACCACCCTTTTGGCAGAAAGGGAAGAGGAACTAAAAAGCCTCTTGATGAAAGTGAAAAAGGAGAGTGAAAAAGTTGGCTTAAAGCTCAACATTCAGAAAACGAAGATCATGTCATCTGGTCCCATCACTTCATGGGCAATAGATGGGGAAACAGTGCAAACAGTGTCAGACTTTCTTTTGGGGGGGCTCCAAAATCACTGCAGATGGTGACTGCGGCCATGAAATTAAAAGACCCTTACTCCTTGGAAGAAAAGTTATGACCAACCTAGATAGCATATTCAAAAGCAGAGACTACTTTGCCGACTAAGGTCTGTCTGGTCAAGGCTATGGTTTTTCCTGTGGTCATGTATGGATGTGAGAGTTGGACTGTGAAGAAGGCTGAGCGCCTAAGAATTGATGCTTTTGAACTATGGTGTTGGAGAAGACTCTTGAGAGTCCCATGGACTGCAAGGAGATCCAACCAATCCATTCTGAAGGAGATCAACCCGGGGATTTCTTTGGAAGGAATGATGCTAAAGCTGAAACTCCAGTACTTTGGCCACCTCATGTGAAGAGTTGACTTTTTGGAAAAGACCCTGATGCTGGGAGGAATTGGGGGCAGGAGGAGAAGGGGACAACAGAGGAAGAGATGGCTGGATGGCATCACCGACTCGATGAACATGAGTCTGAGTGAACTCCGGGAGTTGGTGATGAACAGGGAGGCCTGGAGTGCTGCGATTCATGGGGTCGCAGAGAGTCAGACATGACTGAGTGATTGACATGAACTGAACCACTAGAAATCAACCTTCTATATTCATTGGAAGGACTGATACTGAAGCTCCAATACTCTGGCCACCTGATGTGAAGAACTGACTCATTGGAAAGGACCCTGATGCTGGGAAAGATTGAAGGCAGAAGGAGAAGGGAACAACAGAGGATGAGATGGTTGGGGATGGCATCACCGACTCAATCGACCTCAGTCTGAGCAAATTCCAGGAGATGGTGAAGGGCAAGAAAGCCTGGTATGCTGCGTCCATCAGGTTGCAAAGAGTTGGACACAACTTAGTAGCTGTATAACAACAACCACTAGAAAATGTGTATCCCCATAAAAAAATTGCTGCTGATGCCCTAGTCATAGCTCCTGGCTGTTACCATTTCTGGGAAAACCCTCCTTCTACCCAAGTACAAACACTTTGCCTGAGGGCTCTTTCTGGACACTTGTATACTCTGCCTAACACTGAACAGACCAGAAATACTGATGAGTTACCCACAAATGAGGTACTCAAAGGAATGTTCTATACTGTTTCCAGAGCTCCCCCACAGGCTGGGGCTCCACTTGCCCACCATGATCAATTGCTTGATCAATAACTTTCAATGACTTGCTTTCTTTACCAAAGTTCTCTGAGATCATCTCCCAGCAAACGACTTGCACCCAAATCCTTCTTTCAGAGCTTACTTCTAGAAGAACACAGACTAAGATGCCCAGTTCCTAGTTCAGCATAATCAAGAGGACCCAGGCTGGAGAGCAGTCAGGAACAATGTCAGGCATACAATCTCAGAACACTTCAGAAGAGCACAAAAACCAAGCAGGGAAGGTACAGGGAAGCAAAACTTGGCAGGTGGTCAACAATCTCTGCTCATAATTGGAGGAGTTAAGAGAAGGCAGAACACAGAGGTAGCACTGGGAAAAGAATCCATACATAGATGATATGGGCTGTTAGCACTATCTCTGAGTATCAGGCAGAGGGAAGCCCCGGGGAAGAATGCACAGGATCCTTAATCCTGAACTTTTGTGCTTTTTAGAGCATTAGTAATGAGACACCTCCGCAGCAGGAGGAAGAACTCAGACATGGAGACTGGAATTGCTCCTCTGTATTACCAAAGTGTGCTCAGTCACAGGGTCCCAGGAGGCCTTTGACAGCAAATCTTGTCTTTCCAGAAAGATTACACATTTAAACAGATTCTTTGTACTGAGTACTCAGCAAAATTAAACCAGACATATAGGGCTACCCATGTACATCAACAAATAAATCTCAAATAACAGCAACTGTACTGCTTTATCATTTACAGATGATTACATACATTGTTTAAATATCACAGCCATTTTGCATGGTCAATAGGAAAAAGTGTCTTTTCCATTCTCGGTGTTGTATACACAGTGTCTGTGAGTTTATACATGGGTGCGTTGAATTACTATGGACAAATGGAGTCACTCAACCACTGGAATCTCAGTGAAGTCTGGTAGTCAATTCCAGCCTAAATTATAAATGTTAATATTCCCTCAACTGACTCTCCACAATCCCAATTTCTGGATTCAAATCTCCAGCTCAGAATAAAAGGTAATATAAAAGTAACCATATTTTTAGAATTTTAAAAAGAGAGCAAGTTTTTCCCTTTTCACTCCTTCTGCTTTCTCTTGAAAGATGGAGCTTATTTTGTCAAACAAACACACAAGTTTTTCTTTAGAAAAATTCTGTTGAATTTGTTTTTCTATTCCAGGATATTTCAATCACTAAGTACGTTTTATTTGACCAGTGCATTGGTAAGTATAAAAGTCTGGTCTTGACAATTTCATAGTTTGGAAAAACTGATACATCTGAAAACTAAAAGGAAGGTTGGATCTGCTGTTTAAACGATATGTAAACAATTGCTTTATCTTCCTATAGGGAGAAGGCAATGGCAATCCACTCCAGTACTATTGCCTGGAAAATCCCATAGACAGAGGAGCCTGGTAGGCTATAGTCTATGGGGTTGCAAAGAGTCAGACACGACTGAGCGACTTCCCTTTCACTAAGCAACAAATATTATCACAAATTTACATCACTATTTTAAGCTTCTAACCCTGATTCTAGAAAATTATACTTCAGTATCTGTTGATTATTCACTATAGGAAAAGAACTGAGTTATTTTCGTCATCTGGGATGGGGTTGGGAGAGTAAGAAGGTATAAAAAATGAATATACATAGTATTTGACTTAGAGAAAAAAATTGAACCAGACAAAATTGAGCAATTTTGTCAAGTTCTTTAACCTTTCTAATGCTATTATCTAGATAAAATTAAGATAATAATAACATCCACAGGTTTTTAATGAGAGTTTTTAAAAAATGATTCTTAACTGTTTAGCATTGAGTCTGACACAGTACGTGTCTTAGCATTTAGTAAAGAACGGTTTCTAAAATAAAACAATTAAGGCATAAATATGAAGTGGAAAATGAAATTCTACAGGATTCACCAAAAAAAAAAAAAAAAAAAAAAAAATTATCCTCCCTCACTCTACCTTTAAACTCTGTATTTCGAGTCATACTTTACTGTTCTTTTTGGTAAGGTCTTGGCCTATCTCTAAATTTTCCAGTCAATCTTAGATCAGTTCTTAAGTCCTCTGGTTGCATTTAGTTACAAAACGCTACACCATATCAGTACTAAAAAATGTATTAGTCCTGTGTAATGGTCAAAATTCCAACCTTCACTTACAGTTAACCTCTTCTGCAATTTGGGCCAGCTTTGGTGGAAGTCTGCAGGGGCAAACTGCTCTCCCTGGAGCTTACCCTACTCCCTTCACCCAGAGATTTCTAGCCATGGTTTCTGAGCCTGTCTTTAGCCCAGGAAGTCATAATGAGGTCATTCAGTTGGGCCTAATCCAGGAGGACAGGTGTCCTTATAAGAAAAGGACAAATTTAGACCTAGACACACACACATACACACACACACAGAGACACAGACACAGACACACACACACACCCCACCACCCCCTCCATGTAAAGATGAACGCAGAGAGGGAATGATGCTTCCACAAGCCAGGGAACACCAGATTGCCAAAGTACCAGAAACTGGGGGAGGTGCCCCAAACAGATTTTCCCCCTCATTGTCCTCAGAAGGAAGCAACCCTGCCAGTAGCTTCATCTCAAGCTTCCAGGCTCTGAAGCTATGAGACAAAAGGTTTCCATTGCTTTATGCCATTTGGTTTGTGATACTTTGTGATGGTAACCCCAGCAAACTATATATTTTGCTATATATGTGTATACACACTGGTTTATATAGTTATATGTATTATAGATTACATATATAAAATGAAACAAACTGCTTTCAATTATTTGAATATTTATTTTTCTACATAGCCTATGTAGAAATTATTATTACCACAATTTTTCAAATTGTTTCATTCAATCCTTTTCATTGTAAAGAAAGAATAAACAATTCAGGAGGAATTTATTTTCTCATTCATCACTTTTTAAATCAAAGTTTTCAATTTCAAGATAAGTTATAATTTAAAATGGGAGAATCAGATATTAAAATTTGATTGCCATCTTGATGCAATACCATCAAATGCTTCTAACCCTATGTTTAAGAAGCAATTCTTGAAGTTTATGGGTTAGAGATTTAAATTTTCCCTGGGGATCTATAGTTACCTGGTCTATATTAAGAGAAACAGAACTGAGAGTAATGAAATTAGCAATTCCTCATTTTATATCTAAGAGCAACAGAGTTGAAATAATTTTTTTCACTTTTATTCAAGCATTCCCTGCTAAGAGAGTGAATATCTTCTAAATATGAGGAAGCGAGACAAGTGAGGTTTAATAGGGTTCTGGATAGCCCAGGTGCATCTTGCTTCTTACCAAACCCTAATCTCAGATTAGGCATTCTAGAAGATGCCTTATTGAAAGACAGTTGTACTTAACTTCTCTGAAGTAACATCAACCATTTATTTCTCCTCACTTTAGCATATGCTATTTTCCCAAGACAGACAAAGAATTAACTTCTTACTCATTTAGACATCCACTCTAATTGTTTTGAACTTTCTTGGCCAAATGGAGGAATCATTTTTCTGGTCTTAAAATAAAACAGTAGCATTGCTTTTCCCACCCAAAAGAAAATTAATTCTGACCACAAAAGACTGCATTTCAGTTCAGGGCAATGTGTGAATTAATTAGTGTGAGAAGAAAAAAATCCTTTTTATTATTCACATACCTTTCATCTTGGTTCTTCCAAACAATGACTGCTTTTGTTCAGTGCTTAAAAAAAGGAGACACATTTTTCAGGCACCATTGCCACAGAGAAGGCTAGGGAGCATTACTTCTCAGAGGAATTTCTATATTTGATTTAATAACTTTCTCAAAACATCTATTGTAATTTGAATTTTCATCCAACCAAAACTTAAATTACAATTAAAAACCTGTTTTGATAAAATCAATAGTGAAACTTAACAGAAGTCCTTCAGGCTCTCCTAAGACCAGCCCAGTCTCATTAAGGCAATCAATTCCTAGAGTTTATTTTTTCCATTTTCTTTTGTTTTGTTTTTTAATACATATGGCCGGCAGAAACAAAAAAAATGTGATTGGAGAGCAAGCATAAAGAAAGTAATAAAATGAAGCAAGAAAAATTAGGATTTATATTGTCTAAAAGACCTTAGCAATTCTCAAGATGGCATGTAATTCTCAAACAATGTCTCAGAAACACAGAACTCTCAAAAAGCTTTGGTCTTCTGGAAGCTCCTGACAAGGTTCAAATTTTGTCAAACTAATCATTTCTGTGTGAAGTTATTTCAGACTACCTTTAAAAAACAACTTTGGGGTATGGTACATGAGTGGGGATTCATCTTGTATTACCTTGAAGACTCCAAGAAGACTCTAACTAAACCAGAGACTTGGAGGTTCCTGCTTCACCCAAAACTTACTTGTCCTCGCCCTTGGAGAACACTGAGTTTCAGGTGCTAGCCAGGCTATTTAAAGGGCTCCACCCAGGGTTCTACCAGTTTCAGCTGAGTACGTGCATGACTTAATCATTACTTACATCAATCACCCGAATTTCAGTTGCTCTTTCATGGAGCCACTGTAATTCTATAGCAAATAATGTTTCCTAAGTGAAGTTAAGAAACACTTGGCTGTTTATAACCTGTTATTCATAACTCGTGCTACCTACCACAGATAGTAGAATGCTGCTGCTGTTGCTGCTAAGTCGCTTCAGTAGTGTCTGACTCAGTGCGACCCCATAGACAGCCTCCTACTAGGCTCCTCTGTCCCTGGGATTCTCCAGGCAAGAACACTGGAGTGGGTTGCCATTTCCTGCTCCAATGCCTGAAAGTGAAAAGTCAAAGTGAAGTCGCTCAGTTGTGTCGGACTCTTAGCGACCTCATGGACTGCAGCCTAACAGGCTCCTCCATCCATGGGATTTTCCAGGCAAGAGTACTGGAGTGGGGTGCCATTGCCTTCTCCGAGATAGTAGAATAGTTGCTCCTAATATTTGCAGCAATTAGAATCCCCTGGGAAGCCTTTAAAACTCCCAGTGCTCAGATTGCACCCCTGCCAAATAAGCCAGCATGCCTAGGACAGGGAGACAAGCCAGAACAAGACAAATCAGGATTTTTTTTAATCTACTGGTGATTCCAATGGAGAGAAAACCTTTGAAACCAAGGAAGCAGAATGATAAAGGAAATTAACAGCAGAAACAGAGACCAGGATTAAGGAAGAACCCTTAGGCCCATGTATTTGGATATGTTTCCTTTTGAAATGGTGCATGAACACACATTAAGAATATGAAGCTGGCATGTATGCCCATTGAGAGCTCAATGCCTATTTATAATTCTATAGGAGTTGACCATAAATACACAGTGTTTGGGTACATTTATTAGTGTGTCAAAATGCTACAAGGGATATAAAAGGGATTGATTGGTAAATCAATAAATGAATGACCTAGAATAAATGACCTTGCACACTTTAAGTATTTTGTTCAAAAAGTTGCAGCAGCCATTAAGAACAACTAATATTGTTTACACCTCTTCAGCTCTCTCTTCAAAGAAAACGTGGAGACCTTAGAAAAGAGCATGGCTGCCATCAATTAGACTGATTTCCAAATATAACTAGAGGTGATGCTAGGTTTCAGAAAATACAGGGGAGAAAACAGAGAGAGGAATTACATCCAGAAAAATGTTTGGTCCTCTTTGGGTACTATCTCAGGAACTATCTTGCTTCTTTATAAGAAATGGCAGGAAACTCAGTGTACATGACCACCAACTAAACTTAATAGACTAATCTGCCATGTGATTTGAGGGTGCAGCAGAAAAGCAAATCAGACAAATAATAAAGTCATAGAAAAAGAATAAAGCTGAAATGAAAATCCCATGCAAGATCTCACACTGTAGGTTACCAATTTAATATTGCAAATTGATGTATAAAGTCTTCAGGATTAGTGATCTACTTAACAAATGTTGGCCTGCACTGAGATAACAAGCTCTGACTGTGCCCTCGTATTAGCACGCTCTGACACATTCACTTTGCTTCCCAGTCTCCCATCACACAGACAACAACGTTCCCATGCCAAGTCTGGAGGCCCCTCCACTTTGGGTGCCTTTTAGACCACATGAACAACACTTCTCACCCTGGGAAAGCCGCTAGGCCATGCAGGTATGACCTAAATCAAATACAGTGATTATACAGTGGAAGTGACAAAGAAATTCCAGAGATTAGATCTGATAGAGTGCCTGAAGAACTATAGACACAGGTTCGTAACATTGTACAGGAGGCAATGACCAAAACCATCCCCAAGAAAAAGAAGTGCAAAAAGGTTATCTGAGGAGGCCTTACAAACTGAGAAAAGAAGAGAAGCAAAAGGTAAAGGAGAATAGGAAAGATATACTCATCTGAATGCAGAGTTCCAAAGAATAGCAAGGGGAGACAAGAAAGCCCTCCTGTGTAAACAATGAAAGAAATAGAGGAAAACAATAAAATGGGAAAGACTAGAGATCTCTTCAAGAAAATTAGAGCTACCAAGGGAACATTTCGTGCAAAGATTGACAATAAAAAACAGAAGAGGTATGGACCTAACAGAAGCAGAAGTTCTTAAGAAGGAATGGCAAGAATACACAGAAGAATTGTACAAAATAGGTGTTAATGACTTGGATAACCACAATGGTGTGATCACTCAGTAGTATAGCCAGACAGCCTGGAGTGTGAAGTCAAGTGGGCCTTAGAAAGCATCACTACGAACAAAGTTAGTGGAGATGATGGGATTTCAGCTGAGCTATTTCAAATCCTAAAAGATAATGCTGTTAAAGTGCTCCACTCAATATACCAGCAAATTGGAAAACTCAGCAGTGGCCACAGGACTGGAAAAGGTCAGTTTTCATTCCAATCTCAAAGAAGAGAAGTGCCAGAAATGTTCAAATTACCACACAATTGTGCTCATTCTAAATACTAGCAATGTAATGCTCAAATCCTTCAATCTATGCTTCAACAGTATTTAATCCAAGAACTTCCGAATGTATAAGCTGGATCTAGAAAAGGCAGAGGAACCAGAGATCAAATTGCCAAGATCTGTTGGATCATCAAAAAAGCAAGAGAGTTCCAGAAAAAACATCTACTTCTGCTTTATTGACTACACTAAAGCCTTTGACTGTGTGGATCACAACAAATTGAAAATTTTTTTTGAAAATTCTGAAAGAGATGGAAATACCAGATCACCTTACCTGCCTCATTAGAAACCTGTATGCAAGTCAAGAAGTAACAGTTAGAACAAGACATAGGACAGTGGACTGGTTCAAAATTTGGAAAGGAGTGCATCAAGGCTACGTATTATCACCTTGATTATTTAACTTATATGCAGACTACGTCATGCAAAATGCCAAGCTGGGTGAATCACAAGCTGAATCAAGATTGCCAGGAGAAATATCAATAATCTCAAATATGCAGATGACACCACTCTAATGGCAGAAAGCAAAGAAAAACCAAAGAGCCTCTTGATGGAGTTGAAAGAGGAGAGTGAAAAACCTGGCTTAAAACTCAACATTCAGAAAACTAAGATCATGGCATGTGGTCTCCTCACTTCACGACACATAGAAAGGAAAAAATGGAAACAAAGACAGATTTTATTTTCTTGGGCTCCGAAAATCACTGAAAACAGTGACTGCAGCCTTGAAGGCAAAAGGTGCTTGCTCCTTGGAAGAAAAGCTGTGACAAATCTAGACAGCATATTAAAAAAGCAGAGACATCACTTTGCGAACAGAGGTCCACATAGGCAAAGCTATATTTTTTCCAGTGGTCATGTATGAGAGTTGTACCATAAAGAAGGCTGAGCGCCGAAAAATCGATGCTTTTCAACTGTGGTGTTGGAGACAATTCTTGAGAGTCCCTTGGACAGCAAGGAGATCAAACCAGTCAATTCTAAAGGAAAAAAACCCTGAATGTTCATTGGAAAGACTAATGCTAAAGCTGAAGCTTCAGTACTTTGGCCACCTGATAAAAAATGCTGAATCATTAGAAAAGACCCTGATGCTGGGAAAGATTGAAGGCAGGAGGAGAAGGGGGCAACAGAGAATGAGATGGTTGAATGGCATCATCAACTCAAGGGACATGAGTTTGAGGAAACTCTTGGAGATTATGAAGGACAGGGAAGCCTGGCGAACTGTACTTCAGGGGGTCACAAGGAGTCGGGTACAACTGGGTTATTGAGCAGCAGCAACAAGGATCCTTTGGTTTCAAGGCCCATGCAGTTTCCTCAGGACTGTCTGCCTACATCCAGTGAAATGCCCAGCGGTTGAGCTTTCTACCTCTCAGGCCCCAGAGAAGAAATGGGAAACAGAACCCTGCACTCTTCATACCTACTCTTTCATTGATGTTTCTATTGACAGCTTCTGTCTCTGCTCCTCCAGGTGGTCTCACATGTCACTGGTGGAAGCACAGCTAAGGGCATGCTCTGCCCCAGTTACTGATCAGACAACCAGTCCATGTGATGGTACTGATGCTAGAGAAGTGGGGGAGTGAGGGCTGATCCAGGCCCCTGAGAGTACTCTCAAATTCTCAAACATGTTCACTTTCACGTATTTCAAAGATGTAAAACCTCTTCTTCTTTGGCTCCTTTTTTCACCCACAGCATCCCATGGGGTCAGCTGGGTGATACTACAGTGTTCCTGCTACATAGCACAAGTGAATCTATATATCAAATTCTTGTTTTACCATTTCTATATGATGGAAAGCAGTTTGGTATCCTAGGCAACCGTGGTTGGCACCTTTGTTGTAATCTTTTGTTGATGACAGTCATAACACTAGTTTATTTTTTCCTATGTTATGACTTACATAATATAACTTTGTGACCCAAAGTTTAGCAAAATATCAGCTATTTACTTTTGTGTCTTATATTCTCCAATTGGTATTAAATTGACCTAACTAATTTTTCATGTCCTTGTATTTCTTGATGTGTTTTTCAGAAGAGCCTGTTTTTATCCAGATGGCAAAGCCTACTGGTTTCTAAAATTTGATATTATTTGACCATATTGACCTATTTTATGTCAAATTTACCATTTTTCTAAATCTCACAATTTATTTAACAAATGTATATTGAGCACTTTTATATTTTCCAAGGATGGTATATGTCTAGAGATACAAGTTTAGAAATCTCCAGCAAATGAAAGTTATCCTTTCCACAGAACTAGAAGGTGTAATCTAAGAAAATAGTGTTGAAAGAGAAAAAGAGGACTTAAAAGTCTCATCTCCAAGACACTGTAATGACTAGAGATCAAAAAAGTGAGCAGACTCAAACAAAGGAGATTAAGTTAGAAGGATAACTGAAAGATAACAGCATCCTGGAGACCAAATGAAAGAAAAAATCTCAAGAAAGCTGGAGTGACCAGATCTGTAAAATGCTGCTGCTAAGCTGAGTAAAAGGATGGCATCACGGACTCAGCTGGCATGAGTTTGAGCAAGTTCCAGGAGTTGGTGATGGACAGGGAAGCCTGGAGTGCTGCAGTTCATGGAGTCGCAAAGAGTCAGACATGACAGAGATTGAACTGAAGTTTAGTAAAAGGAGGACTGAGAATTGGCCATTAGATTTGGCAGTATGGTATCACTGATGACCTTATTAAGCACAATTTACATAAAAGAAGAGAAGGTATGACTTTGGTATGACCTGGACACACAAGGAGCAGTGAAATAGTCCCACCTATTCCCAACTTCTCATTTCTAATGTGTGATATGCCTGATATTGAATGAAAAAGACAGTGCCCAGCTCTAATGAATTGCCTGTACTCATGAACTTGAAATGAGTTGCCCCGCTCCCCACTCTGTGCTGCACACACTTGTATCACAAGTTCTCACCTAAATGGGCTCTTCTCCAATCGAGCGAAGACCATGACTCATGCTTTGCTCTTTTTCTGTTGCCAACTCCCGGCAACATTCTTGACATACAATGTGAAATAGAGAAAGCCCCACGCTCAAGTGAAATGCAACATGAGTAGTTCTGCATTGCACAGCCTCTCTGTCAACTTCAGAGGCTGGAAGACCCAACGTGTAAAGGCCATAGCACAAAAGAAGGTAGGTGCTCTGCTTCTGTCACCATCCAGATCATAAAACTGAACACCAAAAAAGTGCTTTGAATTATTGTAGCAGGATGACAAGAGGGAATTCAGCTAAGCAGGCTTACATCAGAATGTAAGAAATAATGTGCTTCTCTATCAATATGATTGGAAATTACCCTAATCAGTCACATTTTGTGGTGCCATACTATGCAATGAGACACTTTCTATGTCATATACAAGAGCCAAAAACTCCAGCTTTGCCTTTATCACTAAATTATTGAATGACATTGGGCAGGTCATGAAACTGTACTTTGACTTCATTCCCTTCTCTATGGATCTGTAATAATCCATAGAATAATTGTGAGGATGCAAAAATAAAATTAATGTGGAAGATCATATAAAAGCATACACTGCTACACAAATCCAAAGTGCATAAGATAATTAGATCCAAAGACATTAAATCTAAAGACAAAAATATATAAAATCATTACAATCTATAAATTCCTCCCTCTGTACTTACAGATTCTTCCAATTAGAGCAATGTAAAATGAAGAAAATTCTTTAACATCAAATTTATATGCCTGTGGGTTAGATACATTTGTCCTATTGTAAATTTTTGACATACTTCAAATGGTAAAAATGTATGAAAAATTTACATGAGGTAAATTCAAGAAAAACTCAAGATAAAAATGATAATTTAAAATAATATATGAGATATATATTAGGGATGGGAATTTTTGGTTAAATAAAGACACAGTTGGATGATAAAGAAAATTTAGTATTATTGGTTCACCTAATATAACACTGAATATTGGATTTTTAATTTATGGATGAGTTCTGTGTTTATGTGCTTTTTTATTTTATTACACAAAGCCTGAGGTGCTAGCATCTGAAGGTACCCCATAAATTATGCTGTGTAACTTCATACAGCATAGCCATTAATCACAAGCATTAAACTTTTATTTTCTTTCTTTTGGCATTGAACAAAGAAATCTTGGAAACATAAAGGAAACAGGTCAGGATAAGCTGCCGTGACTATTTATTTCACTTTAAAGAGTTGCCTCAGAACAGGAAAGATGTGTCAGATTTATCATTCCCAGCATCACTAACTATTCTAGGTTTGGGCAAGAGTTTTCTAAAACATTTCCCCAAAAAAATCTTAGTTACTAAATAAGACTTTCAGCATTCAGGCTAGGGAAAAAAAAAAAAAAATTGTTTCTAAATAAAGCTTTTCACTCACCCCTCTGTTCTCATGATGTTTTGGGACACAGAAATTGGAATTCACATAAAAATAACAAACACACGATATTAATTTCTTATGGACCAGATTTTAAACTACATACCCATGGAGTCTCCTAAAATCACAACACATTGTTTATGCCTTACTTATATACAAGGTAGCACTGTTCTTTCACTGGTAAGAAAAGGAAAGGAATTAAGTTCCTGATAGTCAGATTATTTCAAAGATTGCTTTGCATGCTACCTTTTTAATAACCCCTAGAGAGAGTATCTGAAAAAGAATCTGCCTGCAATGCAGAAGACCTGGGTTCAGTCCCTGGGTTGGGAAGATCCCCTGGAGAAGGGAATGGCAACACTCCAGTTTTCTTGCCTGGAAAATTCCATGGACAGAGGAACCTGGCAAGCTATAGTTCATGGGGTCACAAATTGTCCATGGGGTCACAAATTGTCAGACATGACTGAGTGACTAACACTTTAACTTTCAGAGAGAGTATTCCATGTTGTAAATCCCCATTTTAGAATACATGTAGCATAAAGTAACAATTGTTGGCTAGACTTTAGAGAAAAGAGAATCTTTGTACACTGTTGGTGGGAATGTAAATGGTGCATTCCTATGAAAAACAGTATGGTGGTTCCTGAAAAAATTAAAAATAGAAATATCATATATTCCAGCAATCTCATTTCTGGGTATATATCAAAAAAATTTGAGAGCAGTTTCTTGAACAGATATTTATACATCCCTGTTCATAACAACATTATTCAAAGTATCCAAGAGGTAGAAGCAACCCAAATGCCCATCAATGAATGAATGGATAAACCAAGTATGGTATAAAAATACAATAGAATAAAAATAAAATTAAAATATTGTATGATTCTACTTAATGAGATATCTAAAGCAGTCAGATTCATAGAAAAATAAAATAGAATTGTGATTACTGGAGGCTTGCATGAGAAGGAAATAGGTTTTTGTTTTCGTTTTTTTGATTTGGGGTTTGTTTTGTTTTTTAATGGGTATAGATTTTCTGTTTTTCAAGATGAAAAACTTGTGGAGATCTGTTACATAATAATGTGAATGTACTTAAGATTACTGATGTACACTTAGAAATAATTAAGATGGCAAATTTTATGTTATATGTTTTTCTTTGTTTTGTTTTTACCACAATAAAAAAAAAAAAAAAAAAAAAAAAGCCTCCTCTGGTGGTCCACCTTCCAGTGCAGAGGGTGTGGGTTCAATCCCTGGTTGGGAAGCCACAATCCCATATGCCTCATAATAAATTCAATGAAGACTTTAAAGGGTCTACATTTTAAAAAAATCCTTAAAAATTAAAAAAAAGAAAAAAGTATGTATAAATGTAGCATCTATATGACAGATACACATTGATACACATTGCTATTTCATCCCAAACATTACCTTATATGAACTTTCTAATAGAAATCTGAAAATAGACAATAGATACAAACATTTTTTTAAATACGAAGGAAAAAAATAGGTTTAAGAAAGGAATACAAGCTGTGGAATTTGGGGGGAAACTACCTGGATGCCACATAATAACAAATTCATTATCCTAGTCAATGACTCAACCTTTCCAACAATAGAACTATTTATTAGTAGCAATGCTAAAGATAGAAACCATGTGATTTCATATAAAATATTTGTGAAACCAAATATTACTTATAGTAAGTTGTAATACTATAATACTATAGTTTAGATAACATCTTAAAGAAACATTGTATAATCTCTTGATTGTTGCTTAATTTGCATATATATGTATATTGTAGAAAAGGAAATGGAAACTCCAGTGTTCTTGCCTGGGAAATCCCATGGACAGAGGATCCTGGTGAGCTATAGTTCATGGGGTCACAAAAGGTCAGACACAATTTAGCAACTAAATAACAACATCAAATATATTTATAGCTATGTAAGATTAAGATTTTTTTTACTGTTCTTTGATATACTATACATTTAATAATAAACAGGCCAGGAAACAACTTTTAATTACTTTTTGATGTTCCTTTTGTTCCTTTATTGCTTGATGTATTGTTTAATAAAGAAAGCATTATCAATAAAAGGATAATCCTCTTGCCCTAAGGAGTCAAGTCTTGATAATTACCACATCAACCATAGGTACAGAATAACCATAGAAAATGAGAGAACTGTGACACACAATTTTTTTGTGTGGGAAGTTATTCTAAGGAAAGAACACAATGGGGAGAAAGTTAGTCCTCCTTTATGAGAGAAAATACTGAAATAGAAACTTTATATTTTTATACAAAGCATGTTACAGTTAAAAAATAATTAACAGGTGATGTAAAGATGCAATAGTGTGTTAAAATATAAAGAAATTTGAAGGCCTAAAAACATTTCAGAAAATAAGAATGGTAAGAACCAAAGAAAAAGAAATAGAGTATATTTTATAAAATGCTATATTTTGAAAATATAAGGAAGAAACTCAAGTAAGAAATTACAAGAAAAAGGAAGAATGCGTGAAAAAAAGGAAGGAAAGACAGGAAAGTCAAAGTCATGCAAATAAGTCCTCTCAAATTCCAAAGTCACAGTAATGTTTACTCCATATATACATGATGGACAATTTGTAGTTTAAATAAAATCATCATACATAAAACAAAATATGCTAGAGGGTATGAAAATAGAAGTATCAGTGTGCAGTCCCTATTGAGTTTTCTCACATCCAGTGCAAGGTGTCTTTGTGGTTGATAACAGGTACTTTTCTCAAGAGATACCTGACTGCTGATGGGGCACACTTCCTTCCTGATCCTCACCAGCAACCCCAGGAAATGCTCCCATCTGAAATTCTATTCAACAAAGTAATTATATTGGTGCTTTTGGTAGCTCCATCTTTCAAGCTGAATTCCTTTCCACTCTTGCCATTGGATATCACAGAAGTGTCCCCAGGACCTTTGGCTCATTTGTAAATAATCCTATTACTTTGTTCTTCACGCAAACTGTAAAACAGTTTTAGGTGTTGTCAATATATTTATATTCTAACAAAATAGTAATCAAAATTAACTGGGATTTAAAAGGTTGCTTCTAGACAGGAGACAGAAGTATTCACTCCAATTAGTATGAAATTTAATATTTAATACACTAATCTCAACTTCAAGCATTATTCTGAACTCCAGTCCTCATTTACATTTAAATTTCAATGTTATTCTTATCTCAAGCACTTTAGTGAGACTGCAGAATACATACACATAGGTAGTACCTTCCATGGGTAGATATGATTACCCACAGCAATCATAAAGTGTTAAACTCTGACTGAATACAAGTGAAATTCCATTACTCATTCTTCTCAATTAGGGTTTCCCAATTGCTGGGAGTTGACAGTGATTGTGTGACTGTAGGTACTATGTTCCCATTCTTCTCATATTTTTACTCCAAGTGTCCAGATAGAAAATTAAGACAACTTTCTTACAATGGCTATGGGTCAGAAATATCACCTCAGTCATTTGATTGCATAACAATACTTACTTTCACAGTTCTTCAACACATCAGAACATTAATCAGGAACAGAAACATGCTTGTTCTCTTAACCTTCATCCTTCCTCAAACATCCTAAGGAAATATGTGTCCCTACTGGGAATCTTATGTGTTCTATGACTCATCCTTGCTATATCTAACAATATTGTTACATTCTAAGACCTTACTTCATCATACTGCTCCAGTAGGATTCTATATTATCTGACAACACATGACAAGTTCTAATAAATATACTCCTATTTCTGCAGAATGGCTAAAGGAACAGACTTTGAAGACAAAAAGTCTTTATTTGGAATCTCAATTCTGTCACTTCTTAGCTTTATGATTTACTTAGCTTTGTCTTCTTAAATTTTTAAATGAGCTCCAATTTTTTCATGTGTAAAAAGTAGGAAGTAATGTCTACTTCACATATTTCTTTTGTATATTAACAGAGATTCACTAAATAGTAGATGTCATTGTTTATTTTATTAAAAATTCAAAAATAACTATTATTCCTAATGTTGCCATTCAGACAAAGCAAGGCCTTGAAGTGTCTTTCAGATTATTTAAAAAATAATAAAATTACTTTCAAATTTTAAAGATACTTTAAATAGTTTTTCTCAACTTTATTTTTCTTTACAACTAAAACTCCTGATAAAACATATTAGGTGATTTTTAGTAAACCAAAATATTTGAAAAGTTGAAGTAAATATTTACCCAACCATGCAAGCAAATCATTTGTTAAATATCTCCTTCTACTTATTCATAAGTAAAGGTTGTTATAATTTTTAAAAAACGTAGACAATCTCAACTGTTTTGATAATATTTTTTGAAAATAGTATTTATAGAAATACATTCCCATATATTATAAATTAAAATCTTGTCAATGTTATCAAGGCAGATGATGATGAGAAAACACACAGAAATACTGAAATCATGCAGAACTAAAAGGTACCATAAAGATCCTACTTTCTCACATTAAATATACTGTACTTTTACCTAGGCAGAGGAGGTTTTGTTCATTTTTTTTACTAAAAATTTTATGACAAAAATCAGGTGATTTGCTTTTAATTCCATGTAACTGATAATATGCTATCATTATTAAGATTGTTATGAGATGAATTATGCCCCCCAAAATTTGAATGTTGAAATCCTAATCTCGGGTACCTCAGAATTTGGAGATACGGCCTTTAGAGAGGTAACTGGGATAAAAGTGAAGTTATTATGGTGAGCCCTAATCCAATATGACTAGTATCCTTAGTGGTAGAAAAACACACCAGCCAATTCAGGAGACACAAGAGACGTGGTTCAATCCCTGGGTTGTGAAGCTCCTCTGAAGGAGGGCATGGCAACCCACTCCAGTATTCTTGCCTGGAGCATCCCATGGACAGAAGAGCCTGGCCGGTTACAGTCCATAGACCTGCAAAGAGTTGGACACAACTGAAGCAACTTAACACGCTAATCCAATATGACTGGTGTCCTTATATAAAGAGGCAAATGAGACACAGACATGAACAGATGGAGGCTCATGTGAAGACACAGAGAAAAGGTGGCCATTTACAAGCCAAGGATAGGGGCCTCGAAAGAAACCAAAACTGTTGATACTTTGATCTCTGACTTCCGGCCTCCCTAATTGTGAGAAAATAAATTTCTGTTGCTTAAGTCACCCAGTATGGTGATACTTTGTTATGGCAGCCCTACAAGCCAAGACAAAGATACAATATTCTAACACTTAAATAAAATTAAATTAAGTTAAACCTGGGTCTTGTATGAGATATTAATTTATATCAAAGGTCAAGATACACATACAGAGGAGTAAGACTCATAGCTCTGTGGAGAGCAGCTGACTCAGGCCTGTGTGAAATGGAATAACTTACAAGATTAACCCATGTGAAGAAGGTCAAGTAAAGACAAGAGTTAAAAACTAGTGTAATAGAGATTTTTATGGGGTGCTACCCTATAACAAAGGTTGAAAATACATATAATTCTAGACAGCAATTATTCATAGGTGCAAAATCTCACATAAAGTAAAAATGTTTTAGGTGTTTTCAATATATTCTAGCAAAATATTAATAAAATTAACTGGGATTAAAAATGTTGCTTCTAGACAGGGGAAAAAGTATGCATTCCAATTAGTATGAAATTTAATATTTAATGCACTAATCTCAACCTCAAGCATTATTCTGAACTCTAGTCATTTACATTTAAATTTTATCATTTTATTTTTATTAAATTTTACTAATTAATTTTCCTCAATCGTTTCCAGTAAACATCACAGTTAATGTTTCAAGGGGGATCTACAATAATATCTTAGCTGTTAATGCCCTAAAATGCTAGTCAGAACTCAGCAGCTTGAATGACCATGTACATATGCCATGATAACTGTTCTGTAAGTCTCACTTCTGTTCTTCTCTTTATAGACGTACAAAAGCTAAAAAAAAAAAAAAAGAAAGAAAGAAAGAAATTACTTTGAAAGATCTTAATTTTATCTTTACATATTGTATATATACAATTTTTTAAAATTTCCTATTAATACCAATACCAGACAATTTCACAGGGCCATTTTCACTTATTTGTAATATACATACACAGACTCACAGTCACAAATACCAACTTCAAAGTCTGGAATTAGCACACCCATTTGACTTTGCATAAATATTAATAATTTGCCTTTTATCAACAAGAGTACAAAATTGACTCTCAGACTAAAGAAATATATAAGATGTCTTACAAAAGATCCAGGTCTCACAATATTTAGAAGATATATATTGAAGTCTCAGTATATATTGAATCCACTTTTGACACCAACAACTACTACAATGATGATAGTCAATTCCAGATTTTCTATGCTACTTCTTTTTTAAAATTATATTCTCAAACTTTTGACACTCCACAGTAATTACAATTTAGCTTTCAATCTTTATTCCAATATATATGTAATTATTACTGTAACAGCTCGAATTCTTAATGCTATATAGACAGCATAGTGTAAAGGCTTAGGACATATGAAAGACCTGGAATCAAATTTAGCTACACAATTTTGACTCAAGATAGCAGCAAGAGGGATTAACAGATACACACTACTATATATAAAACAGATGAACAAAAAGGACCTACTATATACCACAGGGAACTATATTTAACATTTTTAATGACTTATAATGGAAAAGATCTGAAAAAGCCTACACATATGAATGTTGTATCTATAGCTCAAACATTGCAAATCACCTGTACTTCAATGATAAAGAAAAAAATAGGCTTCAAGCAAAAAAATGGAAGAAAGAGCATACATATGTACTCCTCTAATATCCCTGTCTACCTCCCCTACATACATGAGTCTGATAAGAAATACAGCCCTAATAAGAAATGATAGAGGGAAAAAAAGAGATTTAAAAAGATTTATTTAGCATAGTGCTTAGAAAACAAGAATCCAGAAGCACATTTTGGAAATACTCAAAGAATAAGGTAGGGAGGGTGCCAGCTGTTGGAGAAAAGAGAGTAGAGAAAGATGAAAACAGAGCCTTAGAAGCAAGAATCATCTTTCCCAAGGAAGTATATAGAACTTCAAACACAGTCAAGTTATGGTTTGCTCTAAAAATGAATAAATGTTCAAAATGAGGAAGTCTAGCAACATAATTGATTATCTATAAATTAAAGAAGAAAAAAATCAAACTATATTATTGCTGTTTATTGTTGTTTAGTTACTAAGTTGTGTCCAACTCTGTTTCAACCCCATGGACTGTAGCCCACCAAGTTTCTCTGTCCATGGAATCTGAGCCACCTGGAAAGCACAATTATTTTATTACCAAGGGCTAAAATGGCATTTGAGGAAACTAATCAACTAATTAAATGTAAGCCAAATAGTAATAGAAATTACATAGAAGGCATTTACCGAAATACAAGTGCAAGCTTCATGTAAGTGGTAAAACAGTTTCACTATTCTGACAAACAGGCAGGAATGCCCTCTATCACCATAATAATTCAGCACTGCTTTCGACATTCTCAAAAGCAAATGCAGTAAAAAAAAATTAAATAATTGATATCAATCTTAGGAAAAGTAGAATTCTTTCCACTCATAACTATATATGCTTTAATTTAAAGATATGTAAAGACTTAGTTTTCTGCTTCCACTGCATTAATATTTAAATGTGCAAATAGAAAACAATATTCTTTATACTCACACAATACCCAGGAATATATTTAATAATTAAAGGGAAAGGACTTATATAAAGAAAACTAGATACTTAATTCAAAGATTCAGACAAAATGTCAAGAAATCATAAAACATAATATTTTCTAATGGTAGATCTGACATTAAAATATTAATTCTTCTAAATTAATAAACAAATAGAATACACTTCCAAATGTAATCCCATAGCCTATTATTGGAATTAGAGTCAATGATATTAGAAGACTAAATGTCAGAAAATAGACAAGAAACTAAAAAAAGAAGGCTAGTGTGGGTGGGAAGTGGACTCAGTTCAGTTCAGTCACTCAGTCGTGTCCGACTCTTTGTGACCCCATGAATCACAGCACACCAGGCCTCCCTGTCCATCACCAACTCCTGGAGTTCACTCAGACTCACGTCCATCAAGTCAGTAATGCAATCCAGCCATCTCTTCCTCTGTCATCCCCTTCTCCTCCTGCCCACAATCCCTCCCAGCATCAGAGTTTTTTCCAATGAGTCAACTCTTCACATGAGGTGGCCAAAGTACTGGAGTTTCAGCTTTAGCATCGTTCCTTCCAAAGAAATCCCAGGGCTGATCTCCTTCAGAATGGACTGGTTGGATCTTCTTACAGTCCAAGGGACTCTCAAGAGTCTTCTCCAACACCACAGTTCAAAAGCATCTATTCTTCGGTGCTCAGCCTTCTTCACAGTCCAATTCTCACATCCATACATGACCACAGGAAAAACCATAGCCTTGACTAGACGGAACTTAGTCTGCAAAGTAATGTCTCTGGTTTTGAATATGCTATCTAGGTTGGTCATAACTTTTCTTCCAAGGAGTAAGCGTCATTTAATTTCATGGCTGCAATCACCATCTGCAGTGATTTTGACTAGGGGAAATGATATTTAACATCTAGGCCATTCTAATCAAAGCAGTATAATATTGGCATAGTAATAGCCAAACAGTTCAGAAAAACAAAAGAGAGAGCTCAGGAGTCAAATTATCAGCACATGCAATCACTTATATAATAATTGTGAACAAGAGATATAAGGATGGAGCACTCCAGCACTCTGGAAGATGTGACTTACAGAGGAATCAGAATCACAGAGCTAAATACAGAAAGGTCCAGTCCCATCACTTCATGGGAAATAGATGAGGAAACAGTGGAAACAGTGTCAGACTTTATTTTGGGGGGCTCCAAAATCACTGCAGATGGTGACTGCAGCCATGAAATTAAAAGACGCTTACTCCTTGGAAGAAAAGTTATGACCAACCTAGATAGCATATTCAAAAGCAGAGACATGACTTTATCAACAAAGGTCCGTCTAGTCAAGGCTATGGTTTTTCCAGTAGTCATATATGGATGTGAGAGTTGGACTGTGAAGAGGACTGAGCGCCAAAGAATTGATGCTTTTGAACTGTGGTGTTGGAGAAGACTCTTGAGAGTCCCTTGGACTGCAAGGAGATCCAACCAGTCCATTCTGAAGATCAGCCCTGTGATTTCTTTGGAAGGAATGATGCTAAAGCTGAAACTCCAGTACTTTGGCCACCTGATGCGAAGAGTTGACTCATTGGAAAAGACTCTGATGCTGGGAGGGATTGGGGGCAGGAGGAGAAGGGGACGACAGAGGATGAGATGGCTGGATGGCATCACTGACTCGATGGATGTGAGTTTGAGTGAACTCCAGGAGTTGGTGATGGACAGGGAGGCCTGGAGTGCTGCGATTCATGGGATCACAAAGAGTCAGACACGACTGAGCGACTGAACTGAACTGAAACTTGGAGAGGAGAGAGACAAGAGTTAAATTAGCAACACATTATGAAAAAACAGCCATTAAAAAGAATGACTTGGCACTGTATCATTTACTTTGGAAGGATTTCCAGGAACTATTCTTAAAAGCAAAAAGCAACGTGCAGAAAAGTTGAATTAATATTATCCTACTTATATAAAGGGCTTCCCAGGTGATGCTAGTGGTAAAGAAACCACCTGCCAATATAAGAGACAGAGAGTCACAGGTTTGATCCCTGGGTCAGGAAGATCCCTTGGAGGAGGGCATGGCAACCCACTCCAGTATTCTTACCTGGAGAATCCCATGGACAGAGGAGCCTGGTGGGCTATGGTCCATAGAGTAGCAAGGTAGCAAAGAGCCAGACATGACTGAAGGGACTTAGCACACACACATGCACATACATAAAACGAATTATGAAACTTGCCCATCCCTGAAAAAAAAGGTATAAGCATGGGTGATAATATATAAATATGTGAGCAAGCAGAAAGATAAGAAAGAATATGTATGAGATAGATAACTTTGGTCACTATGAGGAGAATATAGGAGAGAATGGAAGGAGAAATAAGGAACTGACAATACTAATATACTAATAGTATATAATTTTGAAAGTTGCACATAACCTTTAAAATTACTTGTACATTGTAATGAGGGAGGAGATAGATGGGCTCCAGGCTAGACATTTACAATTGGCCTTCTGTTTACATTCTATGGGACACAAAGAAGTAGGCTTCAGGCTGGATCCTTAAAATTGTTAACATTTCCTGAGACAAGAGATAGGTGGGCTTCTAAGCTCCCCATTGAATTGGTTGAGATTTTTGTAGTAACTTCGTCTTAGCCCAGTTTCTCCCACTGTACCCTCTCACTTTCCTTGCTCTTTGATACTGTGTCCAATTAATTTCCTAAACACAAGCCCTTCATTCAGAGTCTCTTTCCTAGGAAGCCCAACCTAGGGCTTCATGTGACCTTAATTATGTGAAAATAAGCATATAGATTATTTCTAATGTGAGTGTATATTTGTTAATATACTGACAAAGAATGACATGGAATACGGTCTTCAAAATACTAGCATAGGGTCTGAAAGTGAGGGTGAGATTGCAGGTCACCTTTTCTTCCTCCCTACATTTTAACTTGCTTTTTCAATTTTTCCATGAGAATATATCATTTTTATAATCAGAAAAATTATGTTTACATAAAAAGTTAAATGCTCAATAGAATAATTATAATCAAGTGGTTATTATAAATTGAGAGGAGAAGACAAGACATCAAGAAACTAATACATTGCTTTTCATAGCAGGTAGTCATAAGACACAGAATAAAGATGATTAATCACAAAATGGGGAATGAACATATTATTTTAGAGTTATTGTGATAATATCTAGAAGAAGCAAAAACCAAAATTATTAAAAATTATTACTATGAAATATGAGCCTTGAAATATGAAGTGTGGGTAGGAATAGTGCCTTTTGCTCTTCATTTTATGATTTCTGTATGGTTTAAATTCTTTTTTCTGCCATATGTGTTATCACTCTGGTAATAATTTCTTAATTTCTTTGAGAAAAATAGCACACATTAAAACAAGTCAGAAATAAAATCTTAAAGATTATAATAATAATATTAGAGCTATAATGAAACTGTGGTTATTTATGCCTTTACTGTCAAACTCCTTTTACTGTTATTTTCCATAATTTATACAAATACATAAAACTTAAAATAAGCCTTTGCCACCAACCAGATATGGAATCTTAAACGTGTTAGTAACCTCTGTAAGGGGCTTCCCTGGTGGCTCAGTGGTAAAGAATTCACTGCCAATGCAGGAGATACAGGTTCAGTCCCTGGGTCAGGAAGATTCCCTGGAGAAGAAAAATGGCAACCTATCCAGCATTCTTGCCTGGGAAATCCTATGGACAGAGAAGCCTGGCAAGCTATAGTCCATGGGGTCATAAAGAGTTGAACACAGCTTAGCAACTAAAATAAAAAACAACAAACCTCTGTAAGAATTAGTTAACCTCTATTTTCCTCATCTAGAATATGGCTATAACAGTAACAGCCTCATGGGTGTGAATTAAATGAAATAATGCATATATGATGCTTAGTAGAGACCCTGCCACATAGAAGTATTTGGTAAATGATTAAGGCCTGATTTTTCATCTTTCTTGTCAGTTTCATTTATTCATGTAGATTTTTGATAGGTATCATATATCCAAGTTTATATATCCTTTGCAGTGGTACCTCTGCAAAACCAGTCTTAGTAATTAGGACTGTATCTTCCAGCCATTGTCCACACAACTATCAGAGACCCAGAAAACTCCTGCTGACATTGGAGAACATAATGAATGCATAGTAGGCCATTCCCAGTCCATCCCCTTTGGAGAGTCTGTGTATCTCTTTTTCATCCAGATCTTCTACCTAAAGGAAAGTATCGAATGCTGAACTACAAGCAGCAGGCTTAAAGAGAACAAGATTATACATAAGTAGACAATGATTCTAAAAGGTCAATACTATTTAAATGACTCTAGATCATAACTTTTTAATGTGAGCTGATCTCAGCTCCCTTCCAACATCTCCAGTCAGAGGTTAGTTTTTCTTAGTCTCTAAAAGAAATCTGCATATCAGGCAAATCCCCTCACAGCCCCTCAAACCCACCATAATCATTTCTGCCCATAAACACATATATTCAATGTTGCCTCTAATACATTAATCTACAATTTCTGCACATTCTACTCATCCCAATATTTGATGTCTTTCCTTATCCATATCACAATTTTATAAGGATGTCTCTTGCCAGCCATTTCTCCAGCCACATCAGAGGCTGAGCTCTTGCATCTCTATTTCTAGCACCGTTACCTACTGCCTGACACTGTCTCCAGGAGTCTGCAGGAACTGAAGATAGTGGAGCCACAATATGGATTCACCTTATAGACAAAGATGCTCCTTAACCAGAAATACCTTCTTTGGACTGTTAGATACCTGCATGATCATGCATGCATGCAAAATCTCTTCAGTTGTGTCTGACTCTTTGCAATCCTATGGACGGCAGCCCACCAAGCTCCTCTGTCCATGGGATTCTCCAAGCAAGAATATTGGAGTGGGTTATCATGCCCTCTTCCAGGGGATCTTCCTGACTCAGGGATCAACCCAAGTCTCCTATGTCTCCTGCATTGGCAAGCAGGTTCTTTACCACCAACCACCTGGAAATTTACATTGTGTTAATTCATGGGTATTTGGTTATTCTCTGCCCATGTTTGGCATTACCCAAACTAATACAGAAATCAAAATCAAGTGGGGTTACTAGTGGTCAGGAAGGACTTAGTAAAGGAATTGATATTAGAGGCTGAAAAGAGAAAGATTTATGTTACACAATGGCAAAAGAGCAGAGATAATCTAGAGTGCAAACAATATGCCTATTGAGCCTATGTATCCAAGGAAGTGAAAGTGGCATTCGCTCATGTGTGTCTGACTCTTTGCAACCCCATGGACTATACAGCCCATGGAATTCTCCAGGCCAGAATACTGGAGTGGGTAGCCTTTCCCTTCTCCAGGGGATCTTCCCAACCAAAGGATCAAACCCAGGTCTCCCACATTGCAGGCAGATTCTTTACCAGCTAAGCCACAAGAGAAGCCCATATCCAAGGAAAGTGGTTGCAAAAAGTTACCGTGCATTACTTTTCCTTTCTATTCTTTACAAAATTTTATGGGCTGCACGTGTGTGTCTCCCTATACTTCAAATGTTGAAGCCCTACTCCCCAATGTGGTGGTATTAGGAAGTGGGGACTCTAGGAGGTGGTTAAGTTAGATGAGGTCATGAAGGTAGAACCCTCAAAATTGGACTAGTACCTCTGTAAGAGAAATAACGGACCAGGAATCTCTCTGCTTTGTGCGGAGGCAGCAAGAATATGACAATCTGCAAGCCAGGAAAACAGTCATCACCAGAACCCAACCATGATGGCATACTGATCTTGGATTGCCCAGCCTCCAGGACTATGAGAAATGAAAGTTTGTTGTTTATATCATCCAATCTATATTTTTGTTATAGCCACCTGAACAAACTAAGATATACAGTATTAAAGAGATGTGCTAAGGAAAGAATTAATTGGATTAAAGGAAAAATGAAAGGAATAGATAACCTAGAAATGCAAAGTCTTAGATTAGAAAATTAGAGAACTCAACTGCCTTTAGACCTCAACTATAAGAATAAAAGACTGAAAATGACATTGAAAGACAGAAGCTCATTGATTGCTCAGTTAAGCTAAGTGTCTCGCCCTTAAGCAAATTAGATTGTAAGTGTTTGCTTCCCAAAGAAGCCTATTGTGTTTCAGATGTCATAAAAATAGTCCCATTAAAGTGAGAAATAGAGGCAAGATATATTGAAACCCTCTCTCAGACACCACCAGGAAAACATACTGAGTAAGCAAAGATGAGTTTGTTAAATTTATTGCAGTATGGAAGAACACCACCTTGACAGTCTTAATAGTATCTCAAAAGCTGGGAATTAGAAAATTATATCAGAGAAGGCAATGGCAACCCACTCCTGTACTCTTGCCTGGAAAATCCCATGGATGGAGGAGCCTGGCGGGCTGCAGTCCATGGGGTCGGTAAGAGTCAGGCACGACTTTCACTGTTCACTTTTCACTTTCATGCATTGGAGAAGGAAATGGCAACCCACTCCAGTGTTCTTGCCTGGAGAATCCCAGGGATGGCGGAGCCTGGTGGGCTGCCGTCTATGGGGTCGCACAAAGTCGGACACGACTGAAGCGACTTAGCAGCAGCAGCAGCAGAAAATTATATAAAAGTTTTAGGGCTTAGGTTGAGTTAATGTGACATAGATGTTGCAAGGCAGGGATCTGGTGCAGAATGGGCAAATTATGACATACTAGTTTTGCATTCGTGTGCACGGTGGGGCCATGGCCTGGAAGCTTGATGAACAAACTATTGTTCTTAATAAGCATGTTAGTTGCTCTTATATTACAGGAAAAGCCATTTTTCTGGACCAAGTAACTAACTTGTGATTCGTCTCAGTAATATTTAAATAAGGACAAGGTCATATATTCAAAAGCAGAGGAGAGAATGGTTTAAGCAGTTGTTTAACATAGAGGCAAGAAATTATGTCTTCATAATAAACTTTTAGTCCATAAACGAACTTTTAGTCATTCTCCATCCAGTTAGTTCTATAGGATAGATTGTCATCTAGAATCATGATCAACTCAAAAGTGCATTGCTATTGGATGTCATGATTAAATGTCCTTGACGGATGATAATCTATTGGATCATTCGTCAGAAAAACGGCTATATATTATCATTTAGAACTCTGAAGATAAGACATTTGAACACTATAACACAGGCAAATGCTAAGGAAAGGATTATGGTCAAAGTTTATAATCCACTTCTAAGCCAAGACTGAAGAATACCTAAATTAAAGCAAGAGAATAGATCTGATGACCTATGTGAAGAGGCTATAATACATAATTGTTATTGTTACCAGACACAATAAAAATTCCAGAAAAACCTGTAGGGCTAGAGGAAACAATATAATATCCAGGACAGCTCTGTTTAGAATCACCACAACCTGGTTTCACAAGCTTCTAAGCAAGGATATCTATAGCTTTAATGGCACTGTCATTCTGTCCTATCAATCTGTGAACATTTAGGACATGCCCCATCTCCCCCAGATACCTTCTAAAGCAACAAATAAGGAGACTTAAGGACAGAAGAAAGAAGACAAAAATTCCCTTTTAGGAGTTATATTTTGGAGTCTCAAATTGAGAGTTGGTTTTTCTTCTTTTTAACTAAGTTTCCTAAAGTCAATTTTTTTCTTTTGCATTTTTATTTTGAGAGAAAAAAAAAATGACATACCAAATTGTGTCCATAGTGACATCAGGTGCTATTCTGAATATAGGCAACAGCTACTAAGATAATCAGACCCTTATCCTGCTTTGCAGATAGTAGTCAATAAACTTTTCATGCACAAATTCAGTACCATTTGTTGAAAGTAACCCAGTGCTTTTTTTGACCCAGAATACCTCTGGAAGTTGCCTAATTATTCTGTAAACTTTTAGTGCTACCCAGTAAGAGAGGATTGGAGTCAGACAGTGAGATTTAAATTAGGTAGATCATCTGTTAGAGCTACAGTAAAACAGCATGAGGTTAAGCTTAAGAAGTAAGCCTTCTTGTGGTTGTGTTAAAATGAAGTGGTGTCTTAATCAGCTTGGGCTGCCATAACAAAATACCACAGACTAAGTGGATTAACCAACAGAAATTTATTTTCTCACAGTTCTGGAGATTGGAAGTCTGATATCAGATGCCAGTATGTTGGGCTTCTTTTTTTAAAATTTATTTATTTTAATTAGAGGCTAATTACTTTACAATATTATCGTGGTTTTTGCCATACATTGACATGAATCAGCCATGGGTGTACATGTGTTCCCCATCCTAAACCCTCCTCCCACCTCCCTCCCCATCCCATCCCTCAGGGTCATCCCAGGGCACCAGCCCTGAGCACCCTGTCTCCTACATCAAACCTGGACTGGTGATCTGTTTCACGTATGATAATATACATGTTTCAGTGTTATTCTCTCAAGTCATCCCATTCTTGCCTTCTCCCACCAAGTCCAAAAATCTGTTCTTTACATCTGTGTCCCTTTTGCTGTCTTGCATATAGGGTCATCGTTACCATCTTTCTAAATTCCATATATATGAGTTTATATACTGCTTTGGTGTTTTTCGTTCTGACTTACTTCATTCTGCAAAATACGCTCCAGTTTCATACACCTCTTTAGAACTGATTCAAATGCATTCTATTTAATAGTTGAGTAATATTCCATTGTGTATATGTACCATAACTTTCTTATCCATTCATCTGCCAATGGACATCTAGATTGCTTCCATGTCCTGGCTATTGTAAACAGTGCTGCAGTTACCATTGGGGTGCATGTGTCTCTTTCAATTCTGGTTTCCTCAGTGCATATGCCCAGCAGTGGGATTGCTGGGTTGTATGGCAGTTCTATTTCCAGTTTTTTAAGGAACCTCCACACTGTTCTCCATTGTGGCTGTACTACTTTGCATTCCCACCAACACTGTAAGAGGGTTTCTTTTCCTCCGCACCCTCTCCAGCATTTATTGTTTGTAGACTTTTTGATAGCAACCATCTGACAGACATGAAATGGTACCTCATTGTGGTTTTAATTTGCATTTCTCTGATAATGAGTGATGTTGAGCATCTTTTCATGTGTTTATTAGCCATCTGTATGTCTTCTTTGGAGAAATGTCTGTTTAGTTCTTTGGCCCATTTTTTGATTGGGTTATTTATTTTTCTGGAACTGAGCTGCAGGAGCTGCTTGTATATGCTGCTGCTAAGTCACTTCAGTCGTGTCTGACTCTGTGCGACCCCATAGATGGCAGCCCACCCGGGTCTCCCGTCCCTGGGATTTGAGCTTAATTTTTTGTCAGTTGCTTCATTTGCTATTATTTTCTCCCATTCTGAAGGCTCTCTTTTCACCTTGCTTATGGTTTCCTTTGTTGTACAAAAGCTTTTAAGTTTAATTAGATCCCATTTGTGTAGTTTTGCTTTTATTTCCATTACTCTGGGATGTGGGTCATAGAGGATCCTGCTGTGATTTATGTCGGAGAGTGTTTTGCCTATGCTTTCCTCTAGGAAATATCCTCTAGGAGTTTTATAGTTTCTGGTATTACATTTAGATATTTAATCCACTCTGAGTTTATTTTTGTGTATGGTGTTAGAAAGTGTTCCAGTTTCATTCTTATACAAGTGTTTGACCAGTTTTCCCAGCACCACTTGTTAAAGAGATTGTCTTTTCTCCATTGTATATTCTTGCCTCCTTTGTTAAAGATAAGGTGTCCATAGGTGTGTGGATTTATCTGTGGGCTTCCTATTTTGTTCCATTGATCTATATTTCTGTCTTTGTGCCAGTACCATACTGTCTTGATGACTGTAGATCTGTAGTAGAGCCTGAAGTCAGGCAGGTTGATTCCTCCAGTTCCATTCTTCTTTCTCAAGATTGCTTTGGCTATTCGAGGTATTATTTTGTATTTCCATACGAACTGTGAAATTATTTGTTCTAGCTTTGTGAAAAATACCATTGGTAGCTTGATGGGGATTGCATTGAATCTATAGATTGCTTTGGGTAGTATACTCATTTTCACTATATTGATTCTTCTTATCCATTGACACGGTATATTTCTCCATCTATTTGTCTCATCTTTGATTTCTTTCATCAGTGTTTTATAGTTTTCTAAATATAGATCTTTTGTTTCTTTAGGTAGATTTATCCTAAGTATTTTATTCTTTTCATCACAATGATGAATGGAATTGTTTCCTTGATTTCTCTTTCTATTTTCTCATTGTTAGTATATAGGAATGCAATTTCTGTGTCTCAATTTTATATCCTACAACTTTACTATATTCATTGATTAGTTCTGGTAATTTTCTGGTGGAGTCTTTAAGGTTTTCTATGTGAGGATCATGTCATCTACAAACAGTGAGAGTTTTATTTCTTCTTTTCCAATCTGGATTCCTTTTATTATGTTTCTTCTCTGATTGCTATGGCTAAAACTTCCAAAACTATATTGAATAGTAGTGGTAAGAGTGGGCACCCTTGTCTTGTTCCTGACTTTAGGGGAAATGCATTCAATTTTTCACCATTGAGGATAATGTTTGCTGTGGGTTTACCATATATGGCTTTTATTATGTTGAGTCATGTTCCTTCTAAGCCTGCTTTCTGGAGGTTTTTCATCATAAAAGGATGTTGAATTTTGTCAAAGGCTCTCTCTGCATCTATTGAGATAATCATATGGTTTTTATCTTCCAATTTGTTAATTTGGTGTATCACTTTGATTGACTCGTGAATATTGAAGAATCCTTGCATCCCTGGGATACAGCCCACTTGGTCATGATGCTAAAAGTCATGATCTTTTAATATGTTGTTGGATTCTGTTTGCTAGAATTTTGTTAAGGATTTTTGCATCTATGTTCATCAGTGATATTGACCTGTAGTTTTCTTTTTTTGTGGCATCTTTGTCAGGTTTTGGTATTAGTGTGATGGTGGCCTCGTAGAATGAGTTTGGAAGTTTATCTTCCTCTGCAATTTTCTAGACGAGTTTGACTGGGATAAGTGTTAGCTCTTCTCTAAATTTTTGGTAGAATTCAGCTCTAAAGCCATCTGGCCCTGGGCTTTTGTTTGTTGGAAGGTTTCTGATTACAGTTTCAATTTCCGTGTTTGTGATGGGTCTGTTAAGATTTTCTATTTCTTCAGTTCAGTTTTGGAAAGTTACACTTTTCTAAGAATTTGTCCATTTCTTCCAAGTTGTCCATTTTATTGGCATATAGTTGCTGATAGTAGTCTATAATGATCCTTTGTATTTCTGTGTTGTCTGTTGTGATTTCTCCATTTTCATTTCTAATTTTGTTGATTTGATTCTTCTCCTTTTTTTTCTTGATGACTCTGGCTAATGGTTTGTCTAGTTTATTTATCTTCTAAAAGAACCAGCTTTTAGCTTTGTTGATTTTGGCTATGGTATCCTTTGTTTCTTTTTCATTTATTTCTTCCCTAGTTTTTATGATTTATTTCCTTCTACTAACCCTGGGGTTCTTCATTTCTTCTTTTTCAAGTTGCTTTAGGTGTAGAGTTAGGCTATTTATTTGACTTTTCTCCTGTTTCTTGAGGCAAGCTTTTATTGCTATGAGCCTTCCCCTAAGCATTGCTTTTACTGAATCCCATAGGTTTTGGGGTGTTGTGTTTTCATTTTCATTTGTTTCTATGCATATTTTTATTACTTTTTTGATTTCTTCTGTGATTTGTTGGTTATTCAGAAGCATGTTGTTTAGCCTCCATATGTTGGAATTTTTAATAGTATTTTTTTCCTGTAGTTGACATCTAGTCTTACCACATTGTGATCAGAAAAGATTCCTGAGATTATTTCAATTTTTTGAATTTACCAAGGCTAGATTTATGGTCCAGGACATGACCTATCCTGGAGAAGGTTCTGTGTGCACTTGAGAAAAAGGTGAAATTCATTGTTTCGGGGTTAAATGTCCTATAGATATCAATTAGGTCTAACTGATCCATTGTATCCTTTAAAGTTTGTGTTTCCTTGCTAATTTTCTGTTTAGTTGATCTATCTATAGGTGTGAGTAGGGTATTAAAGTTTCCCACTATTATTGTGTTACTGTTAATTTCCCGTTTCATATTTGTTAGCATTTGCCTTACATATTGCAGTGCTCCTATGTTGGGTGCATATATAGTTATAATTGCTATATCTTCTTCTTGGATTGATCCTTTGATCATTATGTAGTATCCTTCTTTGTCTCTTTTCACAGCCTGTATCTCAAACTCTATTTTATCTGAGATGAGTATTGCTACCGCAGGTTTCTTTTGGTCTCCATTTGCATGAAATATCTTTTTCCAGCCCTTAACTTTCAGTCTGTACGTGTCCCTTGTTTTGAGGTGGGTCTCTTGTAGACAGCATATATAGGGGTCTTGTTTTTGTATCCATTCAGCCAGTCTTTGTCTTTTGGTTGGGGCATTCAACCTATTTACATTTAAGGTAATTATTGATAAGTATGATCCTGTTGCCATTTACTCTGTTGTTTTGGGTTCGAGTTTATAAACTTTTTCTGTGTTTCCTGTCTAGAGAAGATCCTTTAGCATTTGTTGAAGGGGTGGTTTGCTAGTGCTGAATTCTCTCACCTTTTGCTTATCTGTAAAGTTTTTGATTTCTCCTTCATATTTGAATGAGATCCTTGCTGGGTAAAGTAATCTTGGTTGTAGGTTTTTCTCTTTCATCACTTTAAGTATGTCCTGCCATTCCTTTCTGGCCTGAAGAGTTTCTATTGAAAGATCAGCTGTTGTCCTTATGGGAATGCCCTTGTGTGCTATTTGTTGTTTTTCCCTTGCTGCTTTTAATATTTGTTCTTTGTGTTTGATCTTTGTTAATTTGATTAATATGTGTCTTGGGGTGTTTTGCCTTGGGTTTATCCTGTTTGGGACTCTCTGAGTGTCTAGGACTTGGGTGGCTATTTCCTTCCCCATTTTAGGGAAGTTTTCAACTATTATCTCCTCAAGTATTTTCTCATGGCCTTTCTTTTTGTCTTCTTCTGGGACTCCTATGAATCAAATGTTGGGCGTTTAACATTGTCTCTGAGGTTGTCTTCATTTCTTTTAATTCTTTTTTTCTTTTTTCCTCTCTGCTTCATTTATTTAAACCATTTCATCTTCCACCTCACTTATCCTATCTTCTGCCTCAGTTATTCTACTGTTGGTTCCCTCCAGAGTCCTTTTGATTTCAGTTATTGCATTATTCAATTTAAGTGTGAATTTGGCAATAAGGAGTTCATGATGTGAGCTACAGTCAGCTCCTGGTCTTGTTTGTACCGACTGTATAGAGGTTCTCCAAGTTTTCATTCCAATCCCAAAGAAAGGCAATGCCAAAGAATGCTCAGACTACCACACAATTGCTCTCATCTCATGCGCTAGTAAAGTAATGCTCAAAATTCTCCAAGCCATGCTTCAATAATATGTGAACCATGAACTTCCAGATGTTCAAGGTGGTTTTAGAAAAGGCAGAGGAACCAGAGATCAAATTGCCAACATCAGCTGCAACATTGAAAAAGCAAGAGAGTTCCAGAAAAACATCTATTTCTGCTTTATTTACTGTGCCAAAGCCTTTCACTGTGTGGGTCACAATAAACTGTGGAAAATTCTGAAAGAGATGGGAATACCAGACCACCTGACCTGCCTCTTGAGAAACCTATATGCAGGTCGGGAAGCAACAGCTTGAACTGGACATGGAACAACAGACTGGTTCCAAATAGGAAAAGGAGTATGTCAAGGCGGTATATTGTCACCTTGCTTATTTAACTTCTATGCAGAGTATATCATGAGAAATGCTGGAATGGAAGAAGCACGAGCTGGAATCAAGATTGCTGGGAGAAATATCAATAACCTCAGATATGCAGATGATACCACCCTTATGGCAAAAAGTGAAGAGGAACTAAAAAGACTCTTGATGAAAGTGAAAGAGGAGACTGAAAAAGTTGGCTTAAAGCTCAACATTCAGAAAACTAAGATTATGGCATCTGGTCCCACCACTCATGGGAAATAGATGGAGAAACAGTGGAAACAGTGTCAGACTTTATTTTGGGGGGCTCCCAAATCACTGCAGATGGTGATTGCAGCCATGAAATTAAAAGATGCTTACTCCTTGGAAGAAAAGTTATGACCAATCTAGATAGCATATTCAAAAGCAGAGACATTACTTTGCCAACAAAGGTTCGTCTAGCCAAGGCTATGGTTTTTTCAGTAGTCATGTATGGATGTGAGAGTTGGACTGTGAAGAAGGCTGAGCACCAAAGAATTGATGCTTTTGAACTGTGGTGTTGGAGAAGACTCTTGAGAGTCCCTTGGACTGCAAGGAGATCCAACCAGTCCATTCTAAAGATTAGCCTTGGGTGTTCTTTGGAAGGAATGATGCTAAAGCTGAAACTCCAGTACTTTGGCCACCTCATGTGAAGAGTTGATTCATTGGAAAAGACTCTGATGCTGGGAGGGTTTGGGGGCAGGAGGAGAAGGAGACAACAGAGGATGAGATGGCTGGATGGCATCACTGACTCAATGGATGTGAGTTTGAGTGAACTCCGGGTGTTGGTAACAGACAGGGAGGCCTGATGTGCTGCAATTTTGGGGTCACAAAGAGTCATACACGACTGAGTGACTGAACTGAACTGATTGCATTATTCATTATGGATCGACTCTTTTATTTCTTCTAGGTCCTTGTTAACCTTTCTTCAGTTCAGTTCAGTCACTCAGCCGTGTCCGACTCTTTGTGACCCCATGAATCACAGCACGCCAGGCCTCCCTAACCTTTCTTGCATCTTCTCAATTCTTGTCTTCAGACTATTTATCTGTAACTCCATTTTGTTTTCAAGATTTTGGATCATTTTTACTATCATCATTCTGAATTATTTTTCACATAGACTCCCTATCTCTTCCTCTTTTGTTTGGTTTGGTGGACATTTATCATGTTCCTTTACCTGCTGAGTATTTCTCTGCCTTTTCATGTTGTTTAGATTGCTGTGTTTGGGTGGCCTTTCTGTATGCTGTAAGTTTGTGTTTCCTCTTTATTGTGGAGGTTGCTCCCTGTAGGTGGGGTTGGACAAGTGGCTTGTCAAGGTTTCCTGGTTAGGGAAGCTTGCATCGGCGTTCTGGTTGGTGGAGCTGGATCTTTTCTCTCTGAGTGAAATGAAGTGTCCAGTAGTGAGTTTTGAGGTGTCTATGGGCTTGGTGTGACTTTTGGCCTCCTGTATTTTAATGCCAATGGTTATGTTCCTGCATCGTTGGAGAATTAGCTTGGTATGTCTTGCCCTGAAACTTGTTGGCTCTTGCATGGAGCTTGGTTTCAGTGTAGGTATGGAGGCTTTTGGATTAACTCTTGTTGATTAATGTTCCCTGGAGTCAGGAGTTCTCTGGTGTTCTCGCGTTTTGGATTTAAGCCTCCTGCCTATGGCTTTCAGTCTTATTCTTACAGTAGCCTCAAGACTTCTCCATCCATATAGCACCAGTGATAAAACATTTAGGTTAATGATGAAAAGATTCTCCACAGTGAGAGACACCCAGAGAGGTTCACAGAGTTACATGGAGAAGAGAAGAGGGAGGAGGGAGATAGAGGTGACCAGGAGGAGAGGAGGGAGAGTAAAAGGAGAGAGACAAATATGGCCAGTAATCAGTTCCCTAAGTGCTCTCCACAGTCTGGAACACTCAGAGAGGTTCACGGAGTTATATAGAGAAGAGAAGATGGAGGAAGAAGATAGAGGTGACTAGGAGGAGAGGAGGGGGAGTCAAAAGGAGAGAGATCAATCTAGCCAGTAATCAGTTCCCTAAGTGTTCTCCACAGCCCAGAACACCCAAGGAGATTCACAGAGTTAAGTAAGGAAGAGAAGGCAGAGGGAGGAGATAGAGATGACCTGGAGGAGAAAAAGGAAAATCAAAAGGGGAGAGAGCAATCAAACCAGTAATCACACTCCTAAATAAAAATGGGTACTGACCATTGGATTCCTATAAGTACAAAATTGATAACAAATATCAAAAAGCAAAGATTAAAAATCTAAAGTAGAAGTTAAGACTCTCAAAAATACAATATTAGGAAATCAAAACAAAGTTGCAAAAATTAGAAAAATATATATACATGAAATTTGCTTTAAAAATGGGGTCTTTTTTTGCAAGGTAATAGTAGGTTTTAAAAATGAAAATTAAAGGAGTAATAAAGAACTTTAAAATTTAAAAAAAATTTTTTTAATGATAATAAAATATATCTAGGAATTTCTCTGGAGCTGTTGAGGGCAGTGAGGGGTCAGTTCAGTTTCAGATAGTTTCTTGTTCCAGCTTACACTTCTTCTCAAGATCTATAGGCCCCTTCCAATGTAGTCAGTGCTAACTATATGGTTTTAATCTGTTGCACCTGTCACTTCCAAAGCTGTTCCCTCTTCTTTGTTCATTTTGGCTTCCTCTGTTTGTAAGTCTCTTCAGTGTCTAATTTCCATTCTGACACAAGGGGAGGAAGGTGGTAATTTATTTAGGCTCACTTGTTCAGCTGTGCTGTGGGGAGGGTGGAACACTGCAAATAAATATCGCTGGTGTGTGGGGGGAGTGCTCACAGTGTCTGGGCCACACTGGGTTTGCCCCCACTCATGCGTGTGTGCTTTCCCAGTTTATACTGCTCAGGCTCCGGGTTGCTCTGCAGGGGAACTGTCTAAGGTGGGCCCTGGGTTGTGTGCACTTCCCTGGTCTAAGCTGCTCAGGTTCAAGTTCTTGGGTACTCCACAAAGGCACAGATTTGGTTGAGCCTGCGTTTTGTGCCCTTCCCAGGTCCAAGCAGCTCAGGTAACCAGATGCTTGGTGAGCACACTCTCCCCAGGTGGGTGGTGAGTCTTATCACCTCCCCAGTCCCAGCTGCTCAGTTTCCCAGGGATACTGTGAGAGTGCCATGTCAGGTATGCCATGTGTCTCCTTTGGGGAGCTGATCTCTGACTGTGACCCTCCTGGCAGATGTCAACCATCCAGGATTCCAGGAAGACTTGGTTAGCAACTGGGAGCCTGCTCACAGTTTGATGGAGGATGCTGGCTCTGGGGCCGAGATTGCCCCTTGCCTTCTGGCTCTGGCTGTTGCCCACCTGCCTCTCTGCTTCTGGCAGGGGGAGTGGCCTGTCCGCATCTGGCTAGCTCTCTTCTGGTATTCACTCAGTCCTTTGTTCTGTGAGCAGACCAGGTTGTGCCTTAGAGCTTTTCGTGGGAAAGTTCTCTCTCTCTCTCTTTTTTTAAATTTTTTCTCTCTCTCTGGCTATCCCACAATTTGGGTTGCTATCTCACGTTAGCTCCCTCAGTTTGTCCTCAGGGCACTCAAGCCCGGTCCTTACTCTAAGTAATGTAACCTGCGCCTCCATGTTCAGCCCCCATTCGCTGCTGGTGGAGGCGAGCATCTGGGCTACTTCTCCACTGGGAGTTAGAGTTAGGTGCATAATCTGTGTGTGTGGTTTTTTTTCCCTCCCAGTTATGTTCCCCTCTGAGATTCCAAAACTCCCCACAGACCCACTGGTGAGAGGGTTTCCTGGTGTTTGGAAACTTCTCCTCCTTCACAACTCCCTCCCTGGGACGGGTCTCCATCCCTAACTCTTTTGACTCTCTTTTTATCTTTTATATTTTGTCCTATCTCCTTTCAAAGAGAATGGGCTGCCTTTCTGGGTGCTTGATGTCCTCCAGCGTTCAGAAGTTGTTTTGTGGAATGTGTTCAGCATTCAAGTGATCTTTCGATGAATTTGTTGGGGAGAAATTGATCTTCCCATCCTAGTCCTTCACCATCTTAGGACAGCCCGCTATGGTGAGGTTCTAATGAAAGCTGTCTTTCTGGCTTTTGGATAGCTGGATAACTGTTATGTCCTCTCATAGCAGAAATAACAGAGAGAAACAGACACAGAGAGGCAGAGAGACAGAAATAGAGAAACACTCTTATATCTCTTCTGAGCAAGGTCCTAATTCCACCATGAGAGCCCCCCCTCTCATGATTTAATCTGAACCTAACTGGCTCCCAAAGACCACCATTTCCAAGTACCATCACATTGGGAGTGAAGACTTTACCATATGAATTTGGGGTTGGAAATAACTCCATCTATAGTAAGGTGGCTTTTTTTTTTTTTTTTTTTTTTTTTGTATTTTTCTTGTATTTTTCTTAGTCATATTCCAAACTCTATTTCTGTGACATTTTTGAACTATGAGAAACTTCTACATGTTGTTTTGACACAGATAAAACCCAACCCTCCTATCCTTGATGTGATGTCTAAGAGCTTTTAATTTTGGCAGTCTGGCCTGTTGCATTGTTTACAGTCTAAGAAGTTATTTATAGGTGCACCCAGTCAACTGATATGCTGGCTAATTTATTATAAAGAACTGGCATTAATGGGACTAAGTTGGTCCAATTCATCTCTTGACCAAATCACCAAAAATTATAGCCGGGCACTGAACACATATCAGTTAAAGGATAACAAGTGAATTTTAGCAGATCCAGAAACTGAAAGCAGCATAAAAATGTAAAAAACACCAGGAGAAGATAAAGAATAAAAGTATTCAGATTAAATCATGATAACCTGTGGTTTAGTCAGCTAGATCTTATTCTGTGGGTCTTGGGTAGAAGTTGTCTACTTCATATAGCTATCAAGTGTGCATGCGTGCAAGCATGCTAAGTTGCTTCACTTGTGTTCAACACTTTGAGACTTTGTGGACTGTAGCCAGTCCCTGGCATTCTCCAGGCAAGAATAGTGGAGTGGGTTGCCATTTCCTTCTCCAGGATATTTTCCAGATCCAAGGATCGAACCTGAATCTTTTATGTCTCCTACATTGGCAGGTGGGTTCTTTACCACTAGCTACCACCTGGGAAGCCTTGATCCAAATATCTCTCTTCTCAAAAAATATCTGTTTCTGGAGGATACCCACGAATCATCACCTTAAAGCTCTTGACTAGGAGTCACCTGTGAGCTGCAGATGGTTTATACCTCTTAAACTAGTAGACATAAATCAAGAATCAACCCCTCAAATATTTACTATGGTGCCAATGGTTAACAGGTGGGTGCTAATGTTGATTCCATTAGAATTCCAGGACTATCCATCTTTGACATCTTTTCCAGAAAACCAAATTGTCACATTTTAAATTATGCAAAGCTTATTTGGGATGATGTTGAGGAAAAAGTGCTGTACTTGATTATGATAAGGCTGAATATACTGCATAAGTCCATGTAGTATTCAGTTATGTCTGCTTACAACAAGGCAGTGTCTAGGACAAAAGGTAATATTCCTAAATTTATGAATCAGCTTGTTTCTAGTCCTTAACAATAAGATTGATGAATATAAAAGGAATGCATGTCATTATCATTAAGATCAACAGAAATACTTCAGACCATGAAAGATCAAAGGACTCAGAACTCTGAAATGTTACATTTTAGAATTCCATTTATTCTTTCCTTCTTTCTCAAAGATTGAGGGTTTTGCTTTTGAGACCTTGAAGTGACAAGGCCTTGGGGTTTCCCTGGTGGCTCAGTCAGTAAAGAATCTGCCTGCAATGTAGGAGACCCAGGTTAGATCCCTGGGACAGGAAGATTCCCTGGAGAAGGAAATGGCAAACCACTGCAGTATTCTTGCATGGAAATCCCATGGACAGAGCAAAACTGGCAGGCCACAGTCCTGGGGTTGCCAGAGTCAGACACAACTTAGCAACAAAACCACAACCAACAACAACAAGGCCTTGAAAATCTCTTAAATGAGATCTCTAGCCAAATGGTTGCTCTATCACTGGAAAGAGAACAAATGAAAATTAAGCAGCCATTTCGCCACCATTGTAGCTCAGCTGTTTGACTGGAAAACCTACCACTAATCTTCATAATAAACAATGACCAAGACATTTAAAATTCATTCTATGGAAAGACAACAAAGTCCTAGTATATAGCACAAGGAACTGTACTCAACTATACTATGATAGACTCAATATCCTGTGATAAACCATACGGAAAATATTTTAAAGAAAGAATATTAAAAATGAATCACTTTGCTTTACAGCAGAAATTAACACAGGGCTTCCCAGGTGGTACAGTGCTAAAGAATCCACCTGCTAATTCAGGAGACACAAGAGACTTGAGTTTGATCCCTGGGTTGGAGAAATCCCCTGGAGAAGGAAATGTCAACCTATTCCAATATTATTGCCTGGAAAATTCCATGGACAGAGGAGCTTGGTGTGCTACAGACCATGGGTTTGTAAAGAGTCAGACAAAACTGGGCAACTTAGTACGCACATACACAGAATTGTGAATTGTAAATTACAGAATTGTAAAGCAACTATATTTCAATTAAACATATTTAAAATAAAACTCATTCTAGTTCTTTGTTAAATAAAAGGCATTTTGAGATTTTCAGAGCTTCAGATTGCTGGGCACAGCAAGGTAAGAGCCTTGATGAGTAAGGTGTGAAATGCAGCTGATTCAGTTGTTTTACAGCATGTCTCTCACGAGCAAGAGCATCTTGGAGCAAGCACCTAACTTTTTCTGGCTTGGTTTCAATATTGTTTAATATTGAAACAGGAAAGTTGTAATACATACTACAGGAAGAAGAAATTATGTTTCTTTCCATTTTCAAGAGCAAAATAAAACAAAACAAATCAGAGATCTATGTCTGGGAAAGAATTTTGGGTATGATTCTTGGCATTAGAACCTACTAGAAACAAATAGATCTATTAAATCTCTAAGATAAATACATTGCCAAAAGAAACTCTGGACTGGATTTAAGAATCCCTTTAATTCTTTAAAAAATAAAGAAATTGCATCAGCACATACTGACTATGCAAATTATATAGCTCTAAGGATGTAATACTCCCCTCCAAAATTCCTGCTTCTATTGCTACCACAGAAGATAATGGACAAGGAAGACTCTTTTGTCCAGTGGAACCAAATGCAATATACAATTCTAGACAAGAGAATTCCTTAAAAAAAAAACAGAGTCAAAATCTAGCAAGCATCCTCCAAAGGCCAGATGGAGGGTCTTCACTGCACCTTCCAATAGAAAGCAATAATGTGTGGACCAGAGAAAACTGGGTGTTTCCCAATATTCCATTTGGAGAATGGGAGTTTCTAGTGTATTATTTTGTCTCTACTTTGCCATCATATAGGAGACGTGTGGGGAACCAGGGATCTGAGGTGAGGAGGGTGACTAATTTGCTTTAGTTTTGCTGTTTAGTTTACAGATCAACAGAAAACATGGACCCACATGTAGATTTGAAAAAGAATATGCTGCATAACAAAGAGATCTTGAACTTGGAGCTAGATGCTACCTTAGGAGGTTTATGGGCATCATTTCTTATCCAGTTTATATAAACTGAAAGGGCTAGTTGCTCTGTTAGCTTCACTCTTTGCAATCCCATGGACTGTAGCCCACAAGGCTCCTCTGTCCATGGGATTCTCCAGGAAAGAACACTGGAGTGGATGGCCATTCCCTTCTCCAGGGGATCTTCCCAACCCAGGGATGGAACATGTGTCCCCTGCATTGCAGGTGGATCCTTTACTGTCTAAGTCACCAGGGAAGCCCCATATAACATTGCAATCAGGCATATTTTCTTTCCTCTATGTTAAAATAGTATTCAGACCAAAGCAAAATTAATTTAGCTACTTCCTCTGGGACATAGTTGTTCCTGAAAAATAAGATTGTGAAACAGCTATCAATGTACAGAGAGATGTAGATATAGACATAGAAGAAGTTGAAGCTGAATGGTTCAATGAAGACCTACAAGACCTTCTAGAACTAGCACCCCAGAAAGATGTCCTTTTCATCATGGGATTGGCATGCAAAAGTAGGAAGTCAAGAGATACCTGAGTAGCAGGGAAGTTTGGCCATGGTGTACAAAATGAAGCAGGTCAAAGGCTAACAGTGTTTTGCCAAGAGAATGCACTGGTCGTAGCAAACAGCTTCTTCTGACAACACAAGAGACAACTCTACACATGGACATCAACAGATGGTCAATACTGAAATCAGACTGATTAATTCTTTGCAGCCAAAGATGGAGAAGCACTATACAGTCAGCAAAAACAAGACCAGGAGCTGATGATGGCTCAGATCATAAACTCCTTATTGCAAAATTTAGACTTAAATTGAACAACATAGGAAAACCTCTAGGCCATTAGGGATGACTAAACCAAATCCCTTACAATTATACAGTAGAAGTGACAAATAGATTCAAGGGATTATATCTGAGAGACAAAGTGACTGAAGAACTGTGGATGGAGATTCATAACATTGTACAGGAGGCAGCGATCAAAACAATCACCAAGAAAAAGAAATACAAAAGGGCAAAATGGTTGTCTGAAGAGCCCTTACAAATACCTGCGAAAAGAAGAGAAGTGAAAGGCAAAGGAGAAAAGGAAAGATATATCCATCTGAATGAAGCGCTCCAAAGAATAGCAGGGAAAGATAAGAAAGACTTCCTCAGTGATCAATGCAAAGAAATAGAGGAAAACAATAGACTGGAAAAGACTAGAGATCTCTTCAAGTAAATTAGAGATACCAAGGGACCATTTCATGCAAAGATGGGCACAATAAAGGACAGAAATGGTATGGACCTAAAAGAAGCAGAAGATATTAAGAAGAGGTGGCAAGAATATGCACAACTGTAAAAAAATAAGTGTTAATGATCCAGATAACAATGATGGTGTGCTCACTCACCTAGACATCTTAGAGTGTGAAGTCAAGTGGGCCTTAGGAAGTATCACTGTGAACAAAGCAAGTGGAGGTGATACGATTCCAGTTAAGCTATTTCAAATCCTAAAAGATGATACTGTTAAAGTGTTGCACTCAATATACAAGCAAATTTGGAAAACTTAGCAGTGGCCACAGGACTGGAAAAGGTCAGTTTTCATTCCAATTCCCAGAAGGGCAAAGCCAAAGAATGTTCATACTACCACACAATTGCACTCCATTTCACATGCTAGCAAAGTAATGCTCAAAATTCTCCAAGCTAGGCTTCAACAGTATGTGAACCAAGAACTCCCAGATGTTTAAGCTGGATTTAGAAAAGCCTGAGGAACCAGAGATCAAGTTTCCAATATCCATTGGATCCAAGAAAAATTAAGAGAATTCCAGAAAAACATCTACTTCTGCTTCATTGACTACACTAAAGCCTTTGTGTGTGTAGATCACAACAAACTGTGGAAAATTCTTAAAGAGATGGGAATATCAGACTACCTTACCTGCCTCCTGAAAAACCTGTATGCAGGTGAAGAAGTAACAGTTAGAACAAGACATGGGACAATGGACTGGTTCCAAATTGGGCAAAGAGTATATCAGGGCTATATATTGTCACCCTACGTATTTAACTTACATGCAGAGTACATAATGAGAGTATATAATGAGAAATGCAGGCTGGATGAATCACAAACTGGAATCAAGATTGCCGGGAGAAATACCAATAACCTCATATATGCAGCAGGGAAACAAATGGCACCTTACTCCACTACTCTAGTCTGGAAAATCCTATGGACAGAGGAGCCTGGTAGGCTGCAGTCCATGGGGTCGCTAAGAGTCGGACACAACTGAGCATCTTCACTTTCACTTTTCACTTTCATGCATTGGAGAAGGAAATGGCAACCCACTCCAGTGTTCTTGCCTGGAGAATCCCAGGGATAGGAGCCTGGTGGGCTGCCATCTATGGGGTCACACAGAGTCAGACAGGACTGAAGTGACTTAGCAGCAGCAGCATATAGGCAGATGACACCACCCTTATGGCAGAAAGTGAAGAGGAACTAAAGAGTCTCTTGATGAAAGTCAAAGAGGGGAGTGAAAAAGCTGGCTTAAACTTCAACATTCAGAAAACTAAGATCAAGGCATCTGCTCCCATCACTTCATGTCAAATAGATGGGGAAACAATGAAAACAGTGAGAGACTTTATTTTCTTGGCTCCATAATCTGCAAATGGTGACTGCACCCTTGAAGTTAAAAGATACTTGCTCCTTAGAAGAAAAGCTATGGCAAACCTAGACAATGTATGAAAAAGCAGAGACATCACTTTGCCAACAAAGATTCATATAGTCAAATCAATTGTTTCTCCAGTAGTCATGTATGGATGCGAAAGTTAGACCATAAAGAAGGCTGAGTGCTAAAGAATTAATCTTTGGAACTGTGGTGCTAGAGAAGACTCTTGAGAGTCCCTTCGACTGCAAGGAGATCTAACCAGTCAATCCTAAAGGAAATCAATCTTAAATATTCATTGGAAGGACTGGTGCTAAAGCTGAGCTCAAATGATTTGGCCACCTGATGCAAAGAACTGACTCTTAAGAAAAGACCCTGATGCTAGAAAAGACTGAAGGCAGGAGAAGGGGACGACAGAGGATAAGATGGTTGGATGGCATCACCAACTCAATGGACATGAGTTTGCTCAATCTCAGGGAGATGGTGATGGACAGGGAAGCCTGGCATGCTGCAGTCCATGGGGTCACAAAGAGTTGGACACAACTGAGAGACTGAACAACAAATAGAGTTATAGACACAGATATAGCTAATAAGTAATAAGAGCAGAATGTGGCAGAGTCTAGTCAATTATTCACCAGAAGCTCTTCTTCCTGAGCCCATAGTCAGGTTATATCTCCTCACCTGAAGTTGATGTAGTGTTTCCCTCAATCCTACCCAACATAACATAAGCAGACCTGATGTGTGACTGTGCGCTTATACACTTCCTACAAATGATGGTCCATGCTCTCTTATCCTAAGTGGCTTGAGGTGGACAATCACAGTAACCTTGGAAATTATGTGGTAAGAATGATAAAATCACAAGATGCAAGGAGACTAGTCCCAGAACCACTGTAAGGAGGAAAGCCACCTGCAGACCAGAAATATCAATTGGGTGGTTTTATAAACCAGAAATAAACCTTTATTCTTTTGAGTCACTGAAATGTTGCAAAGTACTTGTTACAACAGCCAACACTACCCTAATTAATATATTAGTTAACTGCCATTTGGAGCAGATTTAGACTCAAACACACACCTGGCTTGGTAAACAGAATAAAAGCATGATTCCCCCCACTACACTCCCCTCCACCACATCCCCTATATGAACAACTATGCAGAGAGGCCCTCTATTTTCTTTATTCACCATTCTTTCTCAAATAGACTCTTGCAGGCTACAGGGAAGAAAATGTGTATTAGATTTATTTTTGTGTCTTCTCAGTAAAGCAGGAGGTGAGCACTCAACAATTTCCATTGAATTCAATTGAATTTCTCAACTGTTACATTCCAACAGAAACTGCTTCTACTTAGTAGCTTGAGATTTCTCAAACATCTTTCCAGCAAAGACTATGGCTTACTAACCTTCTTCTATAATACTTTAGGGGAAAGTGTGAATTCCAATAAATTTTTAGTGAAGAAAGAAAAACCTACCAGGAAAATAAGGTTTTCAAGTTAATAGGTCAATACTAAACTGTCAAAATCTTTCAAGCAGTTAAGAAAAATCTTTAATTCCCCTAAGTCCCATAAATAGGTGTCAGTCTCAGGTCAAGGTACTCTGTTCATGCTGCCCTAGAAGTGGATGTGCAAGAATTTCTATGTTATAACCATAGGAAATCCTATATACAAAATGAGTCAAAAATCAATAGATAAGAGTCACCAAAATATACTGCAAAAACTCTGGATCCTCTGTTTTTAACATGTGCCATTACCTCCTGAGTAGTTTGTGGAAAATTGGCACATTAAAAGCTACCAAGCTGAATCCAAAGTCTATACTAATCAGGTTCTGAACTAATAATATGAAAATCTAGCAAAAACACATCTGTAATTAACAAATGATGCTTTCTAAGGCCCATTTGACTGCACATTCCAGGTTGTCTGGCTCTAGGTGAGTGATCACACCATCATGATTATCTGGGTTGTGAAAATCTTTTTTGTATAGTTTTTCTGTGTAAAATTCTCCAAGTCAGGCTTCAATAGTACAGTTCTTCTGTGTATTCTTGCCACCTCTTCTTCATATCTTCTGCTCCTGTTAGGTCCATACAATTTCTGTCCTTTATTGAGCCCATCTTTGCATGAAATGTTCCCTTGGTATCTCTAATTTTCTTGAAGAGATCTCTAGTCTTTCCCATTTTATTGTTTTTCTCTATTTCTTTGCACTGATCACTGAGGAAGGCTTTCTTATGCCAGACCACCTGACTTGCCTCTTGAGAAATCTGCATGCAGGTCGGGAAACAACAGTTAGAACTGGACATGGAACAACAGACTGGTTCCAAACAGGAAAAGGAGTATGTCAAGGCTGTAGTCACCGTGCTTATTTAACTTATATTCAGAGTACACCATGAGAAACGCTGTGCTGGAATCAAGCACAAGCTGGAATCAAGATTGCTGGGAGAAATATCAATAACTTCAGATATTCAGATGACACCACCCTTATGGCAGAAAGTGAAGAACTAAAGAGCCGCTTGATGAAAGTGAAATAGGAGAGTGAAAAAGTTGGCTTAAAGCTCAACATTCAGTAAACAAAGATCATGGCATCCGGTCCCATCACTTCATGGCAATAGATGGAGAATCAGTAGCAACAGTGGCAGACATTATTTTTTTGAGCTCCAAAATCACCGCAGATGGTGACTGCAGCCATGAAACAAAAAGACGCTTACTCCTTGGAAGAAAAGTTATGACCAACCTATACAGCATATTAAAAAGCAGAGACATTACTTTGCAACAAAGGTCCATCTAGTAAAGGCTATGGTTTTACCAGTAGTCATGTATGGATGTGAGAGTTGGACTATAAAGACAGCTGAGCACCAAAAAATTGATGCTTTTGAACTGTGGTGTTGGAGAGAGTCCCTTGGACTGCTAGGAGATCCAACCAGTCAATCCTAAAGGAGATCAGTCCTGAATGTTCATTGGAAGGACTGATGCTAAAGCTGAAACTCCAGTGCTTTGGCCACCTGATGAGAAGAACTGACTCATTAGAAAAGATGCTGATGCTGGGAAAGATTGAAGGCAGGAGGAGAAGGGGATGACAGAGGATGAGATAGTTGGATGGCATCACCGACTCAAATAGACATGCATTGGTGAACTCAGCTGATTCAATGGACTCAATGAACAAACTCCAAGAGATAGTGAAGCACAGGGAATCCTGGCGTGCTGCAGTTCATGGGGTCGCAGAGGGTTGGACATAACTGAGTGACAGAAAGTTTGAAGGTGGGAGAAGAAGGGGACAGCAGAGGATGAGATGGTTGGATGGCACCACTGACTCAATGGACATAAGTGAGTAAAGTCCAGGAGTTGGTGGTGGACAGGAAGGCCTGGCATGCTGCAGTACATGGAGTCACAAAGAGTCAGACAGAACTGAGCAATTGAACTGAACTGAATTTTTTGCATCTTCTCCAGAGACCAGCTCCTGGTAATCTTCTGTTGAGATGTGTGCTTGATTGCATGTGACTCCTTCACCAAAATCATACATATATTGCATGTGACCCCTTCACCAAAATCATGTGAATATGCCCCCACCCCAGACCTCATCAGAGCTGTTCCTCAGAGTTAGGAGTCTGTCTCCTAGGCTTTCCTCATTAGGAAGCCCCAAATAAAACTGAACTGACAGATCTCAAGTTGTGTATTTTTTTTCCCAGTAATCACTGCTGCTGCTGCTGCTACTAAGTCATGTCAATTGTGTCCGACTCTGTGCGACCCCATAGATGGCAGCCCACCAGGCTCCGCCGTCCCTGGGATTCTCCAGGCAAGGACACTGGAGTGGCTTGCCATTTCCTTCTCCAGTGCATGAAAATGAAAAGTGAAAGTGAAGTTGCTCAGTCATGTCTGACTCTTAGTGACCTCATAGACTGTAGTCTACCAGGCTCCTCCATCCATGGGATTTCCCAGGCAAGAGTACTGGAGTGGGGTGCCATTGCCTTCTCCCCAGTAATCGCTAGCCAATTCTATAAAACTATAATGCCTCTAAAGCCAGGAAGAACAATTTTCCTTTCTTTGTAGTCTACTAGCAACCCAGGAGCTTTCCAGATGGCTCAGCAGTAAAGAATCTGCATGTAGTGCAGGAGACACAGGAGACATGGGTTCGATCTCCTGGGTCGTGGAAGATCCCCTGGAGGAGAGCATGGCAACTCACTCTAACATTCTTGCCTGCAGAGTTCCATGGACAGAGGACCCTGGCAGGCTGCATTCCATCAGATCACAAAGAGTCAGACACGACTGAAGCAACGGAACACATGCACATACAGCAACCCAAGATTCAAGAAAACAAAACTGTATTAATCACAATATTTCATCCTATTTCTCTTTGACTATCAACCAGGGAATCAAAGCAAACCACAGAAGGCAACTGAAGAATATCAGAGATTTTCTGTCTTTTTAACTTTACCACATTAGCCAAGAATAATTAGGAATGGTCTGAAAGGAATCGATTTTGTTTTTTTTAAGGCAACAATTCACACTTCAGCATTTATGCAAATTTGGGTAATTTAAATGTATGAGATGATTAAGAAAGAATAATCTCTTTAATTCCCCAAGAGTCTGTATGTTCTTTTCTCCTTATGCAAATTTCTAGGATAGTGTCTTCTTTGATTCTTTTCTTAGATCATCATACTGCTTAAAATAAAGCATTGTAAATATACACAATAAAATCAGAATCTTGCCTATGGCTTCATGTGAGTCTATGTAAACACTTGGCAGGAGCGGTATTTTAACTATTTTTGAATTGTCACTTGCTTATGTGGAAAATGGTGATGGAGGAAAATATAAAGGCAGATATCTATGTAAACTCTTCAGGATAATTTGTCAAGTCTGATAAATGTAGTGCCCACATCTAAACTCTTAAATGCCCTACTACTCTGTGCCCTTGCATCAATTAACATTTAATTTGACTTTTTAACAACCTCACTTATCACTAGTTTTTTCATGCCTATGAAGCTAACAAATGTTAGCTTTTCGAAGCTGACAGTTTATGATTACTTATAACCAACACAATTTCAGGGTAATGAAATAAGAGATTAATGGACCACTGGGATGATGCAGCCACAGGGCTTGCTTAAAAAGAGAGATGAACTACAATCATGGTGAATGCCTCTTCTGAATAAACATATTTGAAGACCGTAGTCCATGGGGTCACATAGAGTCGGACATGACTGAGCAACTTTCACGTTCACATACTAATGTCAAGAGGGAAAACTTCAACCTAATTATATTAACAGTGCTTCTAATTGTACACTTCAGAGGTGATTTAAGGCCCTTGTCTATAAAAATTCTTCCACTACAACATATCTGGTATTGGAAGTGAAACAAAAAGAATGTGTTAAGGAAAAGTATGATTTAACAGCATGAAGAAAGCAATAATCTAAGACTCAAATTAATAAAACTGTATCACTATTTTGCTATAGAAGAAAGCAATAGATTTGAAAGTAATTTTATATACTTTTTATACACACATACATACTTGACGTTTAGAAAACATACTGAAATATTAACTGCATTAAACTTAAAAAAATAACTGTAGTCCTGAATTAGTCAATGCCTGAGAGGAGTCATTAAGCTGTCTTTTTGAGGATTCTCATAGCATTTTATACCTCTAAATGAAATTCTTTGAATAGAGGATCAGCATTAAAAAGAAAATTCATGTAGGTATGTGAACATCACCCAGATACATACAAATATAACAAATATCTATGTATTATATGTTTATAATACATATTTATACATATATAAATATATTAATAGAATTACTTTACATAAAATCAATGAACCACCACATATTCAACTTCTTCCTATTCTTCAAGATCCATCTAATAAATATTAGGTTTTCAGTGCCTTTCCAATACCCCTCTCTAGAATTTCCAGAGCTCTTTATTTGTTCTCTCCTTGTGCATTTTAATGTCCATCATAATTATTTCTGTAAAGGTTTTCTGTCCATTATTAGATTGTGAGCTCCTTTCTTCCAGGGCCAACAATAATAATTGCTTTACATAGATCACCTGATCAATACATTTTTATTAAATGAAAGGAGAAATATATATATTTGAAATATATGTGTGAACTATATATAACTAGATACTCAAGTGGATATATAATTGAATTCACAGCCTAAATGAGAGTATTAAAGTTCAAAAAAATGCATATCCCAAGGGAAAAATTGTAATAAATTTCAAGAAATATGGTTTGATTTAAATGATCCGAAAAGATTTGTTTTAACAGTATATAACATGGTTTTTAGTTGCTCAGTCATGTCCAACTCCTTGCAGCCCCATGGACTGTAGCCTGACAGACTTCTCTGTCCATGGAATTTTGCAGGCAAAAATACTGGAGTAAGGTGCCATTTCCTACTCCAGGGGATCTTTATGAACCAGGGATCAGATCTAAGTCTCCTGTATTGGAAGATAGAGTCTTTACCACTAGTGCCACTTGGAAAGTCTGTATATAACATATCTATCTTATAAAACATTTCTCTTTGTCATTCAGAAAGATGAAAGAAACAAAGGGAGCTGTTTTCAAATTAGACATGTGTGGAATGTCTCATTACGAACCAGGCATGGTGATGAGTGTCAAGGATCTAAAGACACAAGAGACAAACTCCCTACCATCAAGAAGTTTGTTTAATTAGAAACAGAGGCATCAGTTTGTGTAATTGATCAAACTTCACTTCCAATGGGCGCCCCCATAAACACAAACTTCAGCTTGGAAAAATTAGGAAAGCTGTCAACCACACATAAAGCAGAGTGCAATTTCTAAAAAGCTATATTGCAAATATAGAAAAACAGAAAGGAAGCAATAATCCTGAATAGAAAGACAACTTGATGTAGTGGTTATGGGCCCAAGAGTTGGTATCAAATGACCTGCATTTAAAATGCTCCCTCTCCTACTACTCAACAATGTTGAAAGTGAAAGTGTTAGCCACTCAGTCATGTCTGAATCTTTGCAATCCCATGGACTGTAGCCTGCCAGGTTCCTCTATCCATGGGATTTTTCAGGCAAGAATACTGGAGTGGTTAGCCATTCCCTTCTCCAGGGGAACTTCCCAACCCAGGGACTGAACCTGGGTCTCCTGCATTTCAGGCATATTCTTTACCATCTGAGCCAATAGTGTTATCATGAGCCAACTCTTCCCCCCACTTTTGGTCTCCTATTTCACATCTGTAAAATGGTATCACTAAAATACTGATCAACTCTTCAGCTTGGAAGCTGTTAGGACTAACTATAATAGTAAATACTTTTTTATAATGCCTCCCAAATAATAAGTCTTTATATAGTGACAGCTGATAATATTATAATTTATTAGTATTTTGTTATTATAATTTGGGAGGAAAAAACTCTTCCAAAGAATAGACATTCCCAAAAGAACACTAGACTTGTCCCCAGTGAGAGGAGTAGGGGCCTAGAAAAGAAGCAGACTAGGGAGCAGTGGGGACTGTGACCAACAGAAGCATGGACCACATCTCAAGGACAGACTCAACTCAGTTCAAGCCAGACATTTACATTCAGCAAACTGGCCTGGATTTTCTAGAGCATCATACTTTCTAAGAAAAAAGTTGAAATCATTAAATTCATATGAAATTTCCCAGTGGTTGTGACAATGGGTAGTTTGTGACCTTTGCTTTGAAGGAAAACTGACCACATTGTGATAGGGTTCAAAACATAGTACTCCACCATACAGCATCTTGGCATACCGGATATTTTAACATGAAGGAATTTGAGAAAACAGAAAAGGCAGCAATGCCTCTGAATTTCTCCCACTCTTCTCCCCTGAAGCATATCCTAAGACTTTCCCATGAGAGATGCCCTCTCTATACCTGGAAGAAAGAAACAACCTTATCTCTAAAATGGGCAGAATGCCAAGAAATATCCAAATGAACAGCTCTTTCTAAGGTTCCCCCACTTAGCTACACTTACCTCCTACTCCTTATCCTATTATAATTCATCACGATATTCCACTCCTCATCAAACCTAGCATGAAAACACTCAGGTTTAACCGTTTCTTTAAGTCTTTATTTCCTTATAATGGTTCCTACATCACGTAAAATTTTCATTAAATAATTTGTATGTTTTTCTCTTGTTTATCCCTCTTTGGCAATTCTAATTTTAGACCCACCTAGGGACTCTTAGAGGATCAAGGAAAGTTTTCTCCTTCCCTATGGCTGTAAGAATTTACCTGTCCTTTACACTCAATGAAATTTGTTTTCACTTTCAGAAGAATAGAATTCTCATTGGCCCTGTAGAAATAGACACCAACTACTAGAAATAAACTAAATCTTTATCTATGTAAACAAACAACTAGGAATCACTAAACATCTGAAGGAAACAAAAAGGTCAATATTTCGTAATATCTATAGTCAATATCTTGTATATAGTCAATATCTATAATGAAAAAGAACATTATATATATATAATGTTATATAGAATAGATACCAAATCCCACAAAGAGCAAAGGTAATTTCGGAGGAAACTTTAAGATTTCATAAAAATAAAACACCTGATAATTATAATGACTACATTCTGAGATTGGAGAGTCTTTCAAAGAAGGAAAATGAGGAGTAAGTGGACGAGGAAGAGGAGAAGGAGGAAGAAAAAAAGAAGAAAAAGAAGGAAAAGGATAAAAGGCTGCTATGATAAAGAAGCAATGATTTTTCTATAAAAGAATGAAATAAGGCCTCTTCAGCAATATGAACCTTGAGATTAGCATACTAAGTCAGAGGAAGACAAACATTTTATGATATTACTTGTATATGGAATCTAAAAGATAATACAAATGAACTTACAAAACAGAAGTAGGCTTATATACATTTCAAGCACAACAGGTTACTTAAGGCAAGAATACTGGAGTGGGTTGCCATTTCCTTCTCAAGGGGATCTTCCCCACCCATGGATCAACCCAGGTCTCCCACGTTGCAGGCAGATTCTTTACTGTTTGAGCCACTCCGGGAAGCAAAAAATAATATAAATGAACTTAGGTATGAAATAGAATAGACTTACATATATAGAAAACAAACTTATGGTTACCACAGGGAAAAGTGGGTGAGGGATAAATTGGCAATGGGATTAGCAGATACAAAATGCTATGAAAGTGTTAGTTGCTCAGTCATGTCTGACTCCTTTTGACTCCATGGACTGCAGCCCACCAGACTCTTCTATCCATGGAACTTCACTTTCCAGGCAAGAATACTGGTGTGAGTTGCCATTACCTTCTCCAGGGGATCTTCCCAATCCAGGGATCATACCCTGGTCTCCTGCATTACAGGCAGATTCTTTACCATCTGAGCTACCCGGGAAGCATCACACTGCTATAACTATCAATAAAATTAAATGACTAGGACCCACTGATAGTATAGGAAACTATAGTCAATATCTTGTAATATCTATAATGGAAAAGAACATTATATATATATAATATATATATTGTAAAAATGAAATTACATATCTCATTTCCAAAATCAAGACATTGATAGACTATATAGTATAAAACGTTTTAGGCTGAAAATTAATTATTTCAGCTGAAGAAGCAAACACAGGAATAATCTTCAAACTATATAAAAGGACAAAAACTTGGAAATTTTTAAAGTCATATAATTATGTCTGGGAAGTCCACAGTAAACTGAGAGGGGCTCCAGAGGAAGAAGACAGAGAGAGGCATGGAAAAAAATAGACCATGGAAGAAAGTTTCTCTGACCTAAAAATGATTAAAGACTTCAGATGGAAAGAGCCCTGTAAGTGATTAAGTGAAAGAAATTTACCAAAACAAATGAAGGATACTAGAGTGTGTATCTTGAACTGATTATTCTGAGAAAGAAGATGCAGAAGATTTTCTGAATATAGAGAAGTTATGCTTTTGTAAGGGAAATGGATCTTTGTAACAGACACCTCCATCGTAAAGGTGCCTCTCTCACTATGCCAAAAAAAGAAGGATGACACTGAATCACAGAATCTCATCAATATAGAAGGTACTAATTTATATCTGCAGAGCAAATATGACGGTGTGATCACACACACTCACCTAGAGCCAGACATCCTGGAAAGTAAAGTCAAGTCGGCTTAAGGAAGCATCACTACGAACAAATCTAGTGGAGGTGATGGAATTCCAGTTGAATTATTTCAAATCCTAAAAGATGATGCTGTGAAAGTGCTGCACTCAATATGCCAACACATTTGGAAAACAGCAGTGGCCACAGGACTGGAAAAGGTCAGTTTTCATTCCAATCCCAAAGAAAGGCAGTGCCAAAGAATGCTCAAACTACCACACAATTGTACTCATCTCACAAGCTAGTAAAGTAATGCTTAAAATTCTCCAAGCCAGGATTCAGCAATACGTGAACCGTGAACTTCCAGATGCTCAAGCTGGTTTTAGAAAAGTCCGAGGAACCAGAGATCAAATTGCGAACATCTGCTGGATCATCGAAAAAGCAAGAGTTCCAGAAAAATATCTATTTCTGCTTTATTGACTATGTCAAAGCCTTTCACTGTGTGGGTCACAATAAACTGTGGAAAATTCTGAAAGAGATGGGAATACCAGACTACCTAACCTGCCTCTTGAGAAATCTGTATGCAGGTCAGGAAGCAACAGTTAGAAATGGACATGGAACAACAGGCTGGTTCCAAATAGGGAAAGCAGTACATCAAGGCTGTATATTGTCACCCTGCTTATTTAACTCCTATGCAGAGTATATCATGGAAAACGCTGGGTTGGAGGAAACACAAGCTGGAATAAAAATTGCTGAGAGAAATATCAATAACCTCAGATATGCAGATGACACTACCCTTATGGCAGAAAGTGAAGAGGAACTAAAAACCTCTTGATGAAAGTGAAAGAGGAGAGTGAAAAAGTTGGCTTAAAGTGCAACATTCAGAATACTGAAATCATGGCATCTGGTCCCATTACTTCATGGCAGATAGATGGGGAAACAGTGGAAATGTTGGCAGGCTTTATTTTTCTGGGCTCCAAAAGCACTGAAAATGGTGACTATAGCATGAAGTTAAAAGAAGTTTACTCCTTGCTTGGAAAGAAAGTTATGACCAACCTAGACAGCATATTAAAAAGCAGAGACATTACTTTATCAACAAAGTTCAGTCTAGTCAAGGCTATGGTTTTTCCAGTGGTCATGTATGGATGTGAGAGTTGGACTGTGAAGAAAGCTGTTCAGTTCAGTCACTCAGTCATGTCCGACTCTTTGCGACCCCATGAATCGAAGCACACCAGGCCTCCCTGTCCATCACCATCACCCAGAGTTCACTCAGACTCACATCCATCGAGTCCATGATGCCATCCAGCCATCTCATCCTCGGTCGTCCCCTTCTCCTCCTGCCCCCAACCCCTCCCAGCATCAGAGTCTTTTCCAATGAGTCAACTCTTCGCATGAGGTGGCCAAAGTACTGGAGTTTCAGCTTTAGCATCATTCCTTCCAAAGAACACCCAGGGCAGATCTCCTTCAGAATGGACTGGTTGGATCTCCTAGCAGTCCAAGGGACTCTCAAGAGTCTTCTCCAACACCACAGTTCAAAAGCATCAATTCTTCGGCACTCAGCCTTCTTCACAGTCCAAGTCTCACATCCATACATGACCACAGGAAAAACCATAGCCTTGACTAGACGGACCTTAGTCGGCAAAGTAATGTCTCTGCTTTTGAATATACTATCTAGGTTGGTCATATCTTTTCCTACAAGGAGTAAGCGTCTTTTAATTTCATGGCTGCAATCACCATCAGCCGTGATTGGGGGGCGAAGAAAATAAAGTCTGACACTGTTTCTACTGTTTCCCCATCTATTGCCCATGAAGTGATGGGACCAGATGCCATGATCTTCGTTTTCTGAATGTTGAGCTTTAAGCCAACGTTTTCACTCTCCTCTTTCACTTTCATCAAGAGGCTTTTTAGCTCCTCTTCACTTTCTGCCATAAGGGTGGTGTCATCTGCATATCTGAGGTTATTGATATTACTCCTGGCAATCTTGATTTCAGCTTGTGTTTCTTCCAGTCCAGCATTTCTCATGATGTACTCTGCATAGAACTTAAATAAGCAGGGTGACAATATACAGCCTTGATGTACTCCTTTTCCTATTTGGAACCAGTCTGTTGTTCCCTGCCGAGTTCTAACTGTTGCTTCCTGACCTGCATACAGATTTCTCAAGAGGCAGGTCAGGTGGTCTGGTATTCCCATCTCTTTCAGAATTTGCCACAGTTGATTGTGATCCACACAGTCAAAGGCTTTGGCATAGTTAATAAAGCAGAAATAGATGTTTTTCTGGAACTCTCTTGCTTTTTCCATGATCCAGTGGATGTTGGCAATTTGATCTCTGGTTCTTCTGCCTTTTCTAAAACCAGCTTGAACGTCAGGGAGTTCATGGTTCACATATTGCTGAAGCCTGTCTTCTACAATTTTGAGCATTACTTTACTAAAATGAGAGATGAGTGCAATTGTGTGGTAGTTTGAGCATTCTTTGGCACTGCCTTTCTATGGGATTGGATTGAAAACTGACCTTTTTGAGTCCTGTGGCCACTGCTGAGTTTTCCAAATTTGCTGGCATATTGAGTGCAGCACTTTCATAGCATCATCTTTCAGGATTTGAAACAGCTCAATTGGAATTCCATCACCTCCACTAGCTTTGTTCGTAGTGATGCTTTCTAAGGCCCACTTGACTTCACTTTCCAAGATATCTGGCTCTAGATTAGTGATCACATCATCATGTTTATCTGGGTCGTGAAGATCTTTTTTGTACAGTTCTTCCGTGAATTCTTGCCACCTCTTCTTAATATCTTCTGCTTCTGTTAGGTCCATACCATTTCTGTCCTTTATCGAGCCCATCTTTGCATGAAATGTTCCCTTGGTATCTCTAATTTTCTTAAAGAGATCTCTAGCCTTTCCCATTCTGTTGTTTTCCTCTATTTCTTTGCATTGATTGCCGAAGAAGGCTTTCTTATCTCTTCTTGCTATTCTTTGGAACTCTGCATTCAGATGCTTATATCTTTCTTTTTCTCCTTTGCTTTTTGCCTCTCTTCTTTTCACAGCTATTTGTAAGGCCTCCCCAGACAGCCATTTTGCTTTTTTGCATTTCTTTTCCATGGAGATGGTCTTGATCCCTGTCTCCTGTACAATGTCACGAACCTCATTCCATAGTTCATCAGGCACTCTATCTATCAGATCGAGGCCCTTAAATCTATTTCTTACTTCCACTGTATAATCATAAGGGATTTGATTTTGATCATACCTGAATGGTCTAGCAGTTTTCCCTATTTTCTTCAATTTAAGTCTGAATTTGCTAATAAGGAGTTCATGATCTGAGCCATAGTCAGCTCCTGGTCTTGTTTTTGTTGACTGTATAGAGCTTCTCTATCTTTGGCTGCAAAGAATATAATAAATCTGATTTCGGTGTTGACCATCTGGTGATGTCCATGTGTAGAGTCTTCTCTCGTGTTGTTGGAAGAGGGTGTTTGCTATGACCAGTGCATTTTCTTGGCAAAACTCTGTTAGTCTTTGCCCTGCTTCATTCTTCATTCCAAGACCAAATTTGCCTGTTACTCCAGGTGGTTCCTGACTTCCTACTTTTGCATTCCAGTCCCCTATAATGAAAAGGACATCTTTTTTAGGTGTCAGTTCTAACAGGTCTTGTAGGTCTTCATAAAACCGTTCATCTTCAGTTTCTTCAGCGTTACTGGTTGGGGCATAGACTTGGATTACTGTGATATTGAATGGTTTGTCTTGGAGACAAACAGAGATCATTCTGTCATATTTGAGAATGCATCCAAATACTGCATTTTGGACTCTTTTGTAGACCATGATGGCTACTCCATTTCTTCTAAGGGATTCCTGCCCACAGTAGTAGATATAATGGTCATCTGAGTTAAATTCACACATTCCAGTCCATTTTAGTTCGCTGATTCCTAGAATGTCAATGTTCACCCTTGCCATCTCTTGTTTGACCACTTCCAATTTGCCTTAATTCATGGACCTGACATTCCTATGCAATATTGCTCTTTACAGCATCGGATCTTGCTTCTATCACCAGTCACATCCACAACTGGGTATTGTTTTTGCTTTGACTCCATCCCTTCATTCTTTCTGGAGTTATTTCTCCATTGATGGGAATGGCAAGCCACTTCAGTATTCTTGCCTTGAGAACCCCATGAACAGTATGAAAAGGCAAAATGATAGGATACCAAAAGAAGAATTCCCCAGGTAATTAGGTGCCCAATATGCTACTGGAAAAAAGCTGAGCACCAAAGAATTGATGCTTTTGAATTGTGGTGTTGGAGAAGACTCTTGAGAGTCCCTTGGACTGCAAGGAGATCCAACCAATCCATCCTAAAGGAGATCAGTTCTGGGTGTTCATTTGTTGGACCGATGTTGAAGCTGAAACTACAATACTTTGGCCACCTGATATGAAGAGCTGACTCATTTGAAAAGACCCTGATGCTTGGAAAGATTGAGGGCAGGAGGAGAAGGGGACAACAGAGGATAGTTGGTTGGATGGCATCACTGACTCGATGGACATGGGTTTGGGTAGATTGCGGTAGTTGGTGATGGATAGAGAGGCCTGGTGCTGCAGTTCCTGGGGTTGCAAAGTGTCACAAATGACTGAGTGACTGAACTGAACTGAGAAAACCTTATCTTTTTACCAAACTTTTCCTGGTAACTTTCCCATAATTGGCCTCCTTCACACCTTTCTTTCTTTCTTCTTTAGCTGAAGGTGGTTCTAAGGCAACTCGGATTTTCTCATTTTTCCAAGCTATCTCAATGATAGTTCTAAGCCTGAAGAGTTACTCATTTTTCCCCTGGGTATCTCTTCAGTTCAGTTCAGTTCAGTTCAGTCACTCAGTCGTGTCCGACTCTTTGCGACCCCATGAATTGCAGCATGCCAGGCCTTCCTGTCCATCACCATCTGCCGGAATTCACTCAGACTCACATCCATCGAGTCAGTGATGCCATCCAGCCATCTCATCCTCTGTCTTCCACTTCTCCTCCTGCCCCCAACCCCTCCCAGCATCAGAGTCTTTTCCAATGAGTCAACTCTTCGCATGAGGTGGCCAAAGTACTGGAGTTTCAGCTTTAGCATCATTCCTTCCAAAGAACACCCAGGGCTGATCTCCTTTAGAATGGACTGGTTGGATCTCCTTGCAGTCCAAGGGACTCTCAAGAGTCTTCTCCAACACCACAGTTCAAAAGCATCAATTCTTCGGTGCTCAGCCTTCTTCACAGTCCAACTCTCACATCCATACATGGTCACTGGAAAAACCATAGCCTTGACTAGATGGACATTTGTTGGCAAAGGAATATCTCTGCTTTTCAATATGCTATCTGGGTTGGTCATAACTTTCCTAAGGAGTAAATGTCTTTTAATTTCATGGCTGCAGTCACCACCTGCAGTGATTTTGGAGCCCAAAAAAAAATAAAATCTGACACTGTTTCCACTGTTCCCCCATCTATTTCCCATAAAGTGATGGGGCCAGATACCATGATCTTCGTTTTCTGAATGTTGAGCTTCAAGCCAATTTTTTTGCTCTCCTCTTTCACTTTCATCAAGAGGCTTTTTAGCTCCTCTTCACTTTCTGCCATAAGGGTGGTGTCATCTGCATATCTGAGGTTATTGATATTTCTCCCAGCAATCTTGATTCCAGCTTGTGCTTCTTCCAGCCCAGCATTTCTCATGATGTACTCTGCATAGAAGTTAAATAAGCAGGATGACAATATACAGCCTTGTTGTACTCCTTTTCCTATTTGGAACCAGTCTGTTGTTCCCTGTCCAGTTCTAACTACTGCTTCCTGACCTGCATACAGATTTCTCAAGAGGCAGGTCAGGTGGTCTGGTATTCCCATCTGTTTCAGAATTTTCCACAGTTGATTGTCCACACAGTCAAAGGCTTTGGCATAGTCAATAAAGCAGAAATAGATGTTTTTCTGGAACTCTCTTGCTTTTTCGATGATCTAGCAGATGTTAGCAATTTGATCTCTGGTTCTCTTCCTTTTCTAAAACCAGCTTGAATATCTGGAAGTTCATGGTTCATGTATTGCTGAAGTATGGCTTGGAGAATTTTGAGGATTACTTTACTAGCATGTGAGATGAGTGCAATTGTGCACTAGCTTGAACACTCTTTGGCATTGCCTTTCTTTGGGATTGAAATGGAAACTGACCTTTTCCAATCCCGTGGCCACTGCTGAGTTTTCCAAATTTGCTGGCATATTGAGTGCAGCACTTTCACAGCATCGTCTTTCAGGATTTGAAATAGCACAAAGTATACATGTTAATAAACTTGTTTGTTTTTCTTTCATTAATTTTTTTTTACAGGAGTCTCAGACAAGAAAGGAGGAGGAGAAGATAATGACAGAGGATGAGATGGTTGGATGGCATCACCAACTCGATGGATGTTTTTGAGGAACTCTGGGAGATGGTGAAGGACAGGGAAGCCTGGAGTGCTGTAGTCCATGGGGTCACAAAGAGTCAGACACAACTGGGTAATGGAATGACAACAGATAAGAAAACAGAAGAGTAGAGGAAAAATAATTTTCCCTCTCCTACACATATCCTGGGGAAATTTCTGGATTCCAAGGATAAAGAGAAAATTCTAAAACAGTCAATAAAGACAAAACACTTTCCTCTAAAAATTGGCATTTTATTTTTAAGGGATAGGAAAAATAAAATAAAATGGGAAAATTTTAAAGACATTTTGTAAGTTTATAATATATTAATTCTTCTGAAATAATTTCTTAAGAATTTACTCAATATTGTACTTCACCAAAATAACTAAATACAAGAAAAAGGAGGACATTATTTAAGAATGCAGAGATATTCAAAAACATTAATAATATAATTCTAAACATCTGTTGTTTTAAGCACATGAACTGTAAAACTTTATGTTACAAATAGATTCATAACGGTTTTAAGGTAAACCTCTTGGGAAGAAAAAATGTGACTGAAGGAGGTAGAAAGGGAAGAGAAGAAAAGTAAGCATAACAAATAGAGAAGAGAAAAGCATGGTAGTAATAAATTCAAAATTACAAGTAAACATAAAATATGTCAATAGATAATATTCTATCATAAAAATACATAGTCATGTTAGATTCAAAACTATTAATCTAGCTGTAGAGGGATAATGAGATGATAATTAAAACAAATGACACACATAGATTTAAAATATTGAGATGGAAATATATGTCTAATTTAAATATACCCTCCACACAAGTGCTCTCATCTCCCCTCAAAAAAAGGAAAAAAAAAAAAAAAGCACCTGTGATAAAACAGAATTCAATGTCTATAAATTATTCAAAATTGTGGGAGAAACAATCACAAAAAAATTTTACAAATACCATTATGCAACAAAAAGTAGCATCAAATATAACACAAAATTCTAGAACTCTAAGAATAAGTTTATAAATTAATATTCATAGAGGCAAATAACCACACAAAAATTATTGGATAAAATACACAAGAATTATGAGAAAGAGGATTCAAATAAGGTAACTTATAGGCACAATACAAGGTAAAATATAGAATTTTTTACTCATCAGAGAATGCACATTTTTATACAGAAATAGGACACTGAAAGCTTGCTCACAAAACACTTAAAGTTTCAAAAGTACAAATCATAGAAAACTATAATATTTATCAAATAAAGCTAGAATCTAAAAATGAAAGGATTGGCCTTTAGCATTTGTAAATTTTAAAACACTTCCTGACTTTGATCATCTACCATTTACATTCTTAACATTTCAGGAAATGCTTACACTTTGAAACAGAAAAACCTATTTTGGTAATGATTCTAAATACCTGAGGAACTTTAAAAATAAAAACTTAAATCTCGGGACTCAGCCCCTGAGTGGCAATACTTATAAAAGCTTTTTCAGGTAATCCTAAAGCACAGTGGGTTTTGAGAAGCACAGCCTATGCAGAAGCCAGCAGACAGTTTGCCCTATGGGGCTGATGCTTTTGGGAGAAGCCAACAAGAAATTGAAAAAGCAAGTTAAAAAAAAATAAGCAAGAAATGAAAAATACGCCCTTGAGAAACTTTTTTTATTGCTAATGATGGAGAGACTGTTAGAATATACTTAAATATACAGAATGTGGAAATAATATATTTAATAAGACCAGGACTCAGAAAAGAAGTATAAAGATTAAAAGTATTGGACATGGAACTTAGGTTCTCAAATCCCTGATCCTAAACAGCTTAGGACATGTTACTCTGTTTTCACAAAATTACAAAGTACAGAGCTGGAAAGGATATTTAGGATGGCCTGATTGAGCCCCTTTCATTTTGTGATGAGGCTTCTGACATCACAAGTTGAGAGTATTCAGGGTCACTTGGTGCAAGATGGCAACTAGAACTTAGATCCCTTGGCCCCTTGTTGAATGCAGTTTATCCTGGTCATAAATTAAAATGGTAATATTTCCACAGCATTATTGGGATCCTGGGGACTGCCTTCTAATTCAGTTTAAAAGTGGCAGAGGAAACCTGTCACACTGCTTCATAGTGTCACTTTATATTTTAAAATGCTTATGTAAATGGCTTCCCTGTTAGCTCAGCTGGTAAAGAATCCACCTACAATGCAGGAGACCCTCGTTTGATTCCTGGGTCAGGAAGATCCACTGGAAAAGGGATAGGCCACCCACTCCAGTATTCTGGCCTAGAGAATTCCATGGACTGTGTGGTCCATGGGGTCACAAAGAGTCAGACACAACTGAGCAACTTTCATTCACTCAGTAACAAGAGATCACAAATTTAGAAGTTAGGAATAGCAAGTCAAATGCTAAGGGCAGAACTAATCTGGCAGACCCTTTTATTTGGCCCATCATGGTGGGTTTTTTCCCTCTAGCTGTAACTTTAAATATCTTCAGTCATTTCCAGAATGCCACAGGCTCCATCATTTCCTATTGTTTGCACTGATTCAATTCATATATTTAATTACCTGCCTGATTTCAGCTATTAAGGATAGTTAAAATCATGAGAGTAGGTAAGATTACTCAGAGCAAAGGAAGAAGGCCATAGTCCTGCATCTAATTTGAGTGGATTGGAAGTGGAAAAGGACTAGGAAAAAACAATCAAAAGGAAAGGTGTGAGAGATAAGAGGAGAAACCAAGAGAAGGCTACAACTCAGTACATAAAATGAGTGTGGATGAATGACTATATGTGCAACTGGAAACAATTTAGTCCTTATTTATGGTCCTCAGTTTCATTACTGGTTGGAAGAGTTAAAAGAAAAAGTTGATAAAATTGTATTGTATGTATGCGTGTATTATTGCACAACAGGAAAAGGAAGTTTGCAAAGTCATAGACTGAGTCCCTGGAGAATCTTCGAGGAAATGCTCTACATCTATCAAATAAGATCTGTAAGTTTCTAACCAGAAATAGTGATTTAACAAGGTGCAACTTTTATCACCAACTTCATCCCTGCCCTCAACTGCAACGACCACCTGCTGGATTAGAAAATAAGAGAATGTTCTCTTTTTTTTCAATGTCTAATTAATACTCTCTTGATTAGATACTGTTGAAGAAGGTGCCAATTAGTGTCACCATCCAGGAATGGAATTTTCACACAGCTTTAGACAGCATGGAAAAGCTGATACATTCTGGAATACCATTCTTTTTTGATCAAACACTCTTCAATTTATAATAATTAAGAAAATCACACATCTCTAAACACATAAACTTTCATATACCATTTCTAAGAAGAAAATACAAAAGACAGGAAGACTATGAACTCAAATACGTAACGGAATACACACATTCCCTTTAATATCTGAATACAAGCTCCTTCAGGTCAAGGACCGGTCATTATATCTATATGGCTCAGCATAACCACTAATACAAAACTGAAGATATTTTTTTATGCTGCTGCTGCTGCTGCTAAGTCACTTCAGTCGTGATGGCAGCCCACCAGGCTCTCCCGTCCCTGGGGTTCTCCAGGCAAGAACACTGGAGTAGGTTAAGCACTGGCCATTAAGAACTAACAACTAGGAACTATAGGATCTGGGTAACCAACAGCCAGGCAGTATCATAGAAAGAATTCCATTGAGGAGACAGATAGCACTCCTCATTCCACTTCCAACCTCTGCTTATCCTAGGCTTCAACCACGTGGAGGTGCAAGACTTTCATTTGCATGCATTCTTGCTTTTGTCCACTATTTACATATCAATCACTTTGACCAACTCCCAGTTGCAAGAAATAAGTCTAAGGGAGGGCATGTCACACAATTCAGGCAAACAAAATGCAAAGAAAAAATGCTTGGGACTTTTGAGAACTATTTTACTTCCTCATAAGACAGAGTGGCAGAAGGACAGTCTTTATCCAGTCTACTCCTTCCTTGCTGATTGTAACGATGTCCTGTGTAGAGATGATGTTTGGAGGATTGGCAGCCATGTGATCAGATACTAGATATCACCATCAGTGTAGATGATAGGAAAGAAAGAGTGTGTGTCCTTGGTAACAGAACTAAGCCAGCCACTGAACGAATATGGAGACTGCCTCACTGTGAACTTCTCATTAGGGTAATAAGAAATGTTTTTCTGGCTTAACTCACTGTTAGTCAGATATTCTATTTCTTTTACCCAAATATTGCAATACAATATCATACACTAAGGCAAAAACTATGTGTTGTCTACTGACAGCCATTCCCCCATCCTCTTCTTTGTCAGAAAAGTGGCAGTCCACTATGGGACTGAAAATGCCAGGGGCTTGCTTTCCCATCTTCACTTGCTCATCATAAGTATATAATGCTACCTTGGCCTGTCATTGCAGAGGGAAGTAGTGTATGAAAGTGTTCTTGTTAAGATTTTCTCCTTCTTAGATGAGATACCTACTAAGAAGCTTTTGTTTACTTTTTATGTTTTAACATGCTGTGTGAAGATGTGACCTTGAAGCTATGGCAGCCATTTTGCAATCATGAACAGAAATCCAACAGAACTAGAGAAAAACCAGCCAACATCCGTGACACTTTTGAGCAGTTGAACCAATAGTTGAATCACTTGCCTTATTCTGCACTTACGGATAGCTGAGCAAAATAAAGTCCTAAATTTAAGTCACTTTTAGTTGAATGTTATTTCATTGATCAAAGATTTCTAACTGAAACATTCATCAAATAGTGTTGTAGTGAGAATTCATGAGAAAATTCAGGTAAAGTGCCTAGTGTTTTTACAAAATGAGTGTTAGAAAACTGTAACTAATATTACTATTTTTAGTAAGTATGCATATTATAATGTCTGCCTAGACCCTTCCCTTCCTCTAGTACCATCAGTTTCTTTATTTTAGGAAAATGGCCCCCTGTGCTACAGGTTCCATCCCACTGATGGAACTGTCTTCTAAAAAGATCCAAATTCACAGGTCACTCTCTTGGTCCAGGAGGAGAAATTAGTACCAAGTTGAGTTAAGCATCTTGCTCCTTCACACCGGTTACATTCATTAGTACAGTAGCTGAATCAGATACTCCAGACACTCATCAAAGACCTCCAGATACTCATGATAATAGGCTCATGGGGAAAATGCCAGAGAGGATGAAACACAGAGAGAAAAACAGGGATAAGAGAAAATAAAAATAATCTGATTGTTCTCAAACCTTTGATTTCAGTTTCTCAGGTCCCTTTGTTGCACTGGTTATTGTGTTCCTGAAGTGTGGATATATATCCCCTCTGTGAAATGCCCTAGTATCATGTTAACATATTAGCTGGAATTGAGTTAGAGTTATTAGTTGCTATAGTTACTAGATTTCTGATTAACACATTGTCTTCTATCTTATGAAATCTTACCCTTTATAAAATGTCAGTTATCAACTCTATTCATTCAGCAATATCTATTTAGTATCTACAAAATATCAGGCACTGTGATAAACAGTACAGATTCAAAGATGACCAAAACATAGGCTTTCCTTCAAGTTGCCTAATCTTCACAGAAATCCATGTGTCAAGACCATTGCAAAGAAGATTTTAAGTGCCTGAAAGAGCTGTGGAAGTGGAATAATAAAAGCAGGCAAGAAGGCTATTTACTCTAGCCTAGACTGAAGATCCAGGTGCTAAAGAACAGTTGCCAAATGGGACGACAACTGGGAGTCTGAAAGGACAAACAGAATTTGGCCAGGGAGATTGCATTCAGAGAAGTAACTGGATCAGCTATTTGTTGAACCATTAGGACTTATAGACAAATTAAACAGGGGGGCTGAAGAAGTAAACTCTATTCTCAAAATGTGGGTTAACTGTTGGCTTTATCACTAAGTGGGAGAAAAGAAGATAAAAATATGGATACATGAGTTTCAAGCACCTTTGAGAAATTCAAAGGTAGATAGTAAAAACTTTGATATATGGGCTGGAAATAATTTTCTTAAGTGGCTTGCCGTACAAATATATATTAAGGAGTTACCAGCATATAGATGACAATTGGAGCCCTGAAAGTAAATGGCATTATGAGAAGAGAATGTAGAGGAGAGAAAAAGTACAAAAATGGAACCCTGGGGAACACATCCTGCCACAAAAACCAATAGAGCAGAATTTCAAAAAGAGAGTGGTCAATAATTCATACCCAGAGAGAGAAAGAGAAAAGTAAGTTAGTACTAAAATCTGTCCTTTGATTTTAGCAACAACCTTGACAACAGCAGGTTCAGTTTGTAGAATATGATTATATGAATTGAATAATGAATACAAGGTGTGCAAGTATGGATGAGACTGTAAATTACTGTTACTCTTTTGAGAGGCTTAGTGATGAAAGGGAAGAGAAGACCAGGTAGTGCCTGAAGTCTTTGTTTTTGTGGTTTGCTTATTTATTATGGGGCAGATACGTGGGCATGTTTATACACTTAGATGAAGATCCATTACATAAAGTAAAAGATAAGTCAGAGAAAGCAAGCCAAGACTACTGCATGAAGATGATGTCAACAGGATCAGATCAAGCTAGATTCAGCCAACTCTCTATCCTAAACCTTCCACAGTCCACAAGGCCCCCACAGTACTCAGTCCCAAGCTACTTCCCCATCTATGCTCCTTCTCCACCACCTCTTGTTCACTCCACTTCAGACACTCTGGTCTCTTCAGTCCTCAGATAAACCAAGCACACTCCAGCCTCAGAATTGTGTATTTTCTCTCTACTGCTCCTAGAAAGTGATTCTTTCAAGATCTGTTGGGCTCCTGTCCTAATTTCCTTCAAGTCTGAGTAGATATCACCTCATCAATGAAGCCTTCCATGACTACTCTATTAAGTAGCCACGACTATGCTGTCTCCCCCACTCTCTAGCCCTCCTAACCTACTACATAGTTTTGATAGTTCTTATCACATTCAAACATATTATATATCTGCCCATTTATCTGCTTATTGTCTGCCTTCTTTCCCATAATGAAAATTAAAACTATTTATTTGTAATACCATATTTCCAGTATCTAAACAGTGCAGATGGTGACTGCAGCCATGAAATCAGAAGACTTCTTGGTAGGGAAGCTATGACAAACCTAGCCAGTGTGTTGAAAAGCAGAGATATTACTCTGCCAACAAAGATCTGTATAGTCAAGGCTACAGTCTTCCCAGTGGAAGATTGTGAGAGCTGTACCATAAATAAAGCAGAATGCCAAAGAATTGATGCCTTCAAACTGTGGTGCTAGAGAAGATTCCTGAAACTCCTTCAGACAAGAAGGAGATCAAACCAGTCAATCTTAAGGGAAATGAATCCTGAATACTTGTTGGAAGGACTGATGCTGTAGCTGAAGCTCCAGTATTTTGGTTATCTGATACGAACAGCTGACTTACTGGAAAAGTCCCTCATGCTGGGAAAGATTGAGGGCAGAAGGAGAAGAGGACATCAGAGATGAGATGTCTGAATGGCATCACCAATGCAATGGACATGAACTTGGGCAAACTCAGGGAGACTGTGAGGGACAGGTAGGCCTGGCATGCTGCAGTCCATTGGGTCTCACAGAGTGAGAAATGACTGGGCAACCAAACAACAACAAAAAACAGTGGCTGACACTTGATAGGAGCTCAAATAAATAGTGATTAAACAGATGAATTAATTTAAAAAAAAAAAAGGATGTTTCAGTACAAGCTAAATTAGAAGAGAGTAAAGCTACAGGGAAGTCAGATGAGGAGGAAAGGAAAGAATAGAGAGATCAAAGAGCAGACTTCCAAGAAGAGACTCAAAGCAATGAGAAAAGAGGTTGGGCCAGAGCTTAGAGCATGAGTATAAAACTGACATGCCACAGCCGCCCCTGGAGAGTGGAGACCTGAGGTACAGTGAAGGGGAAGCTCTTTGGAGTCCAGAGAACCAGAAGGTCGTTATGCTGAGGCGTCGGTTGTGTCATGGTCATCATAGTGAACATTTCCTGGGGTAATGGCAGGAAGTGGTGTGCAGAAGCAAACAACAAGTGAGTGTCATTCCTGAGTGAACCAGGGATGTTGGGTGATAGTGAGGGGTGAGATGGAGGGCAGGGGCAGAAGGCTTTGGGAGGAGGCCGCTTGGGATAGATTTGAAGACAGTAAATGGGCCTGGATTTTCTAGAAATACACAGCCTGTGATATAAAGAAATGAAGAGCTGGTAAGACTAAAAGTTTTTTAATTTTGTTTTGTTTTACCGTGGTGACCTAGTTAAAAATTTTTCTTTAAGTTTCAAATGAAAACAATGAAATGGTGGAGAATTTTCTTGGTGCCCCTATAGAATGGAATCCAGAGGAACCTCACTGTAATGAAGAATCCAATGCTACTTTTGATGTGTGCTGACAGCTTTTAACTTTCCTCCTGCCCTTGTGACCTTCATCTGGGAAAGAGGATAAGAAAGCCTGGGTGCCCTTGCCTTCAGTGCCAGCAGGAGATTCAAACCAAATAAGCTCTCACACTGTGTCCAGCTCCCACCCGCCTCCCCAAACCATAATGAAAACCCCACACTGGACTCCTTTTGTTGCTCTCACAAGTCATTTTCTGACCAGATTGGAAAGCCTGCACTGCACTTCCCCAAAAGTCTCATCAGGTAAGTAGTAAACCTTTTCATACCCTCTGTGAGCATTTCAGTGCTGACATCTGATCTAGGCTATGGGTGGGGGTTGATTCTGTTTCTACGTGTACCCCAAAACCCAGCTACTAAACACACTTTTCAGAAAACCCTCACTGATCTTATCAGACAAAATAAGTCACTCCTTACCTTATGCTCTCACTTCTGTTTATATCTTTAGTGCTCACTACAGTCAAATATTTATTATAACTGACTGTGCATGTATCTGTTATTACTTTGATTAAGATTCTTGAGGATAAAACTGGTATTTTATTTCTCTTTATATTCCCTAGGATTTCATCAGAATGCTTAATAAATATTTGATTTATTGAAATTTTTAGGAAGTACAAGGGCAGAGTGGCATTCCCTTGGTGACCTGGGAGTTTTGGCTTTGATCTGAAGCTTTAAAGACACTGCTTGAATGTATTCTGTCTCCCATGAGCTCTCAGAGTCCATGATATAGTTAAAATCATTATATAAAAACAGCAAAACACAACATAAAGACCACTTTAAAAAGATCAATTCTTTCCAAGCTGCTTTCATTCCCCTTATGGAATTACTAAACAGAAGGCTTAGTTGAAGATCCCTAAAAGTTCATCCATTTTCTGTAAGAACTAGGAGAACACTCATAAAACCAGTTTTGAATAGGAAACCACTCATATATTTTATGCTGTTTTTCAGGCAGTTAGCCTAATTAAGCTTCCTAGGCAGGTTAGAGACCCCCTGTAGAAACTAAATTGAGTTTAAATACAGAATTATCTCAAAATCTATGAGCTTTTGATTGATGCCCCAGTTAATCTTGACAACTGAAGTGGCTCCCTGCTTATCTTCACTTTAGAAAGATGAATAATTATGGAAATACCTTCATTAACTCTTTGATGACTGTCACTGGAATTTATAGAAGTTATTATGCCTAAACTCAAGGCCTAGGAGAGAAAAATAATCAATCTATTAGGCATATTTGCTTCAAATTTTCATCTTGTTCCACTTCACTGTCATACCCACTGGCACTGCATGAAATATGAAATTGTGTGGCCAATGATACAAGAGGAGGTTAAGAAAGAAGTCTCCACTCAGATGAACATGGTTCTCACCAGTACCAGGACCCCTTACATCTCAATACTATTTTTAATCTCAGGTGCTGGGAAAGATTGAAGGCGGGAGGAGAAGGGGACAACAGAGGATGAGATGTTTGGATGGCATCACCGACTCAATGGACATGAGTTTGAGCAAGCTCCAGGAGTTGGTGATGGACAAGGAGGTCTGGCGTGCTGCAGTCCATTGGAGTCCAGTTGGTTGCAAAGGGTCGGACATGACTGAACAACTGAGCTGACTAACTGACTGACCAACAGATTGTATTGTCTGTACCTTCATATCATCTCAACCTGAATAAGCAAGTATTCAAACACTGTAATAGAATCTTTGCTCTAAAGAAAGGAGTCCATCTCAGTCTAATAAGCAAGCATTCAAACACCATAACAGAATCTGTACTCTAAAGAAAGGGGTACATTATGAGGCACCCAGAAATAAAAATAAGAAAGTGAATAAATTCAGGGGGATAAAAAAATTCTTGGAGTTAGTTTCAGATAGTCAGAAAAAAGGGAATTAACCAAAATCATACAACTGAGGTTATACAACCCATGTCTACTAGGTTCATCAAGGCTAGCTTGTTAAAAGTGCTCCTTGTATTTTCATTCATCATTCAGTTCAGTTCAGTTCAGTCGCTCAGTCGTGTCCAACTCTTTGTGACCCCATGAATCGCAGCACGCCAGGCCTCCCTGTCCATCACCATGTCCCGGAGTTCACTCAGACTCACGTCCATCAAGTCCGTGATACCATCCAGCCATCTCATCCTCTGTCGTCCCCTTCTCCTCCTGCCCCCAATCCCTCCCAGCATTAGGGTCTTTTCCAATGAGTCAACTCTTCGCATGAGGTAGCCAAAGTACTGGAGTTTCAGCTTTAGCATCATTCCTTCCAAAGAAATCCCAGGGTTGATCTCCTTCAGAATGGACTGGTTGGATCTCCTTGCAGTCCAAGGAACTCTCAAGAGTCTTCTCCAACACTATTTTTTACATTGTACCTCTTTTTGAATATGATTTAAACAAGAACTCTGAAGTATCACATATTATCGTCAATGTTTCCCTTTAGAAAATGAAGTCGATCATCCTATCCCAGAGAGGTCCAGGGATGATCTTAGGTGATTGTAGTGCAGTTGAAAATACTTTTTAAGTAGAAAAAGTATTAAATCAATATTTGTTATGTATAACAAACACTAGGCAGATTTGTCCTTCCTATGCTTATATCCCTGAAAGTGCAACTGGGGAAAAAGGAAAGAACTTTGAAATAGAACTTAAAAGATCTAGATCCTTCCAAACTTCATCCTAAGAGCCAGTTACTTACTCTCTCCGAGCTGCATCTCTAACGAGGGTCCAGGGTTCTATGATCTCTGTGGTAGGCTGCAAAAAAGTCCAAACTTTTCTCCTCTCTTTATCCATGCCTTTTGTCCAGATGGTGCCTTCCCCTCAGCTTCTAGAGTTTTGGCTATAGGACTCGATTTTGAAAATATAATGATTCGGGATTAATAATGCAGCATCTCTAAACCCAGTTCTTCAGAGGCCTTGTGTGCTTCCATTTGCTCTCTTGCATCCCTGTCCTCACTCTGAGAACACACCCAGGCTGGCCTCCTGGAGGATGAGAAGCACGTGGAGCAGAATCCAGTTGGCCAACTTGTCCCAGCCCCGTCCATCCTAACTCAACAAACAGCCACCTAACTCCCAGTCATATGAACAAGCCCAGCTACAAACAGCAGTGCTATCTAACTGGCCCCATGAGCAAGAAATGGTTATTATTATTTGTCATTGCAATTTTGTGGCTATTTGTTTTATAGGAATATTGTGGTGACAGATAACTGATACTGTCGCCAGCTTCCCAGGCCAAATCATGATATTACTATACATCAGGAAAAATAATATAAGCAAAAACTGGTTTATAAATCATAAAACTCTTTCCAAAAGTATAATTGATAAAGTTATCTGGATGACCTATCATATTAAAAGCCTAGGTAAAATGTGCTATAATTCCTTGGTACACATATGCTATATGTTTAACCAATATTTCAGAGTGTGGTTTTACACAATTTATTCATTTATTTATTCATGTATGAGAAGTCCAGAAAGATTTCAATTCCAATAAAAACACAATAAAATTGCCTATAAATTATTTATAAGATTCTCATATTGGTTTTTTAATAGAAATATGTGTGTTAGTCACTCAGCTGTGTCTGACTCTTTGCAACCCCATGGACTGTAGCCTGCCAAGCTCCTCTGTCCATGGAACTGTCCAGGCAAGAATACTGGAGTGGGTAACCATTCTCTTCTCCAGGGGATCTTCCCAACCCATGGATCAAACTCAGGGCTCCTGTATTACAGGCAAATTCTTTATTGTCTGAGCCACCTGGGAAGCCCTATAGTTCTAGAGAATGACAGCATTCATCTTATATGTCCTTAAACAAAAGCTCATGTAAATCATTCCAGACAATTGTCTATGATATCATTCTCTTTAAGTCTTCTAGGAAGTCTACATCTACTTGCTAAGTATGTCAGGTTTTAGCAATCATTTCTTTCAGAAATATTACCACCTCATTACTTAAATCTCTTCTGAATTAATCTAAGATGCAATATTTTCTGTATTGCAACCAAAGCAAAAATTTAAATGACTTAAATGACTAATTGAATTCTCACAATCATTCTTTTGTATAATCCTCAGGGAAACTAGCCTTTTTTGCCTTTAAGCTTACCAGCAATTTATTTTGTTTTTATGGTGAGAATGTGTACTCTAAATATATAATTAACCAAGAAAGCTTTTAGTAGTCTATCAATGATTTCGCATTTCAAGTTATAGAGTTTTTAATCTATAGAATGGAAATACAATCCTTCCAAACTTGAAGGATTCCTCTCGGAGACAAAAATGCCCCAATATACCCCTAAGTACACTCTCTTGCATGTTCAATCATCCTTCTAACCACAGTGCATGCATGCTAAGTCATTTTGGTCATGTCTGACTCTGCAACCCTATGAACTACAGCCCACCAGACTCCTCTGTACATGGGATTCTCCAGACGAAAATATTGGGGTGGGTTGCCATTTCCTACTCCAGGAGATCTTCCTGATCCAGAGATCAAATCTTTGTCTCTTATGTCTCCTGCATTGGCAAGCACCACCTGGGACACCTTTCTAAGCACAGTACCTGCTATGATAATAATAATTAATGTGGTCCCCTAAATCAAAATGGGGGAAAGAAGTGTATAACCTCAGGAATTTGCTAGACATTTTTGAGCAGTTTTTTAGTTTAGTTGCTCAGTCATGTCCGACTCTTTGTGACCCCATGGACTGTAGCCTATCAAGCTCCTCTGTCCATGGGATTTTCCAGGCAAGAGTACTGGAGTGAGTTGCCATTTGAGCAGTTCTGGTGGCCAAATAGCAAAGCTCAGGCCCCTCCCACAGTCATGATTGGTGAACCTACCATTGATGCCCAAGGGCAGAAGAGTAGATAACATTCTTTCCCTTCTCTGCTACTCCCCCAAGTACTTTCAGGGCTGCTTACTGGCTGTTACTACCCCAAAAACCATTTTTTTTCTAGGAGATTATCCAACACTTGCAATGAGAGATTTTGCTTAATGAAGGCAAGGGACATTAAATAGACTATTCTTTCATTTTCATAGCACAGCATAGTCAGATAGAATTCTAACAGAAGCATGTTAAACAACTGTGCTGAACCAGAATTATGTTGTATTTAAGAGTTTTATTCAACTGGTTAAATGTCTCACCTTATGTAAAACAGAGCACCCCTAAGAAACACCAGTGAGGTTTTTGTTCCTATAAAAATATTTAACTTGTTTTGGGCAATAGTACAAGAATTCATAGACATATGCTTTAATGAACCATACAGAACATCAAAATTGCCTCATTGCATTACAGTTTCACTTAGGCAGAGAATTACAACTGCTAATGTAGAGAAAAGGATACTTTTATAGAGTCTGAATTATTGTTTTTTCTTTTTTATTTTTGCTAAAATACATAGGGTAAATTCTTCTCCACCCTATCTCTTCTCCCTGCCTAAGTACTTCAGGAAGTATTTTAAATCAAACTCTGCTATGTGCCCTGTAACATCTATAAAGTGTGTGTGTGTGTGTGTGTGTGTGTGTGTGTGTGTGTCTGTGTGTCTGTGTGTCTGTGTGTGTATGAGATCAGTTGTCTTCAACTCCTTGCAGCCTCCTGGACTGTAGGCTGCCAGGTTCCTCTGTCCATAGAATTTCCCAGGAAAGAAAACTGGAGTGGGTTGCCATGCTGTACTCCAGCAGATCTTCCCAATGCAGAGATCAAACCTGCATTTCTTGTCCCTGCAAGTGGACTCTTCACACTAGTGCCACCTGGGAAGCCCACCAACCAGGGATAGCTCAGTGTTAAAAACTCAGAGTAATGTTTGATTTAAACTTCTGTCAATCCTAACACCACAGTGTCCCTCAAAGGTCCCACTTCTCTCCTTTTCATCTTCTTTGGAGAGGCCACATCTTAATTACCTTTCCTGAATTAGTGAAATGGTCTCCTGACTGACCAACTTGGTAGCAATTTCTTTAACTTATAAACCATCTACCACCTCAGAATCAAAGTCACCTCTCTCAGACTTAGATCTGATGAAGTCCTTCTACCACAAATGGTTCTTCATGTCCTTCAGGAATAAATCCACATTCCTTATCCTGGCGTGAAAGGTGTTCCAAAATACAAACCTTTTCATTTCTATTTACTCCCCACCTTATATAGTTTACCCCTCCTCAATCAGGGTAGTAATGAAGCATCTACTTTTCCAAGCATCAACTCTTCACTTTTGTGAAGAACAAGAGATGATGTGTGTTTCACAGGCTTAAAACAATACCTAGTGTAGAACAAGTGCCCAGTTAGTGTAAGCTATTATTACCCTCATTCTCATTCTACTCTATACTTTCCATACCTGCCTTTTCTCTGCCTCTGCTTTAAATTCAATTCAAATACCTCCTCTTTTGTGAAGTCTTCTTCATGATGTGTCAAAATTAACCTCCCCTTACGCTGTGTCTCCACAGCATTACCCTTGAAAATATCTATTGTATCAATGTTCAGTACCCTCTGTGCTACAGACAGTTCATCCAGTCATGTATTCATTCAATGAACATAGTATTTCAAGTGCCTACTATATAGCCAGCATTGTTCAATGTTTTAGATAATAAAGAGGAAACAACAAAAATGTGCTTTCTGCTTTCATGAAGCTCACATTCTAATGGGGAGAGATGGATAATAAAGTAAATAAGTAATACAACAGGTATAACACGATGCCCAGGAAAGAAGCAGGAGGACCAACTCTATATACCCAACTGCTTCTTTCATCCTGAAGTTCCTGGTGGCCTGAGACCATCTCCTTCCCCTTTGCCTCTTATTGTCTAACACTGTTTGACATTGTGTACAATGAATATATATTGGGTTGAACTTGAGTTTGTAGTGAAAACAATATTTTAGGCAAAAGTCTTACACTTTCTGCTCCAGTTGCCTCCTCTGAAAAAGAAATTAGTAATACTTATATACATGTGATTGCGGAAATGAAATGAGATGTTTATATAATAGTGATATTTTATACTGGCAATAAGCAGATTCCATCAGACGCCACTGTTGTTGTTTTTAACAAACATTTTATAATAATTTATTCATAAGAATGTGACCTGGTAAAAACATTCATTTTAAAGACTATTTTGAAAATTTTTAGGAAAATATTGTTATCCTGGCCCACCTATGGAGATGTGAAAATGGTCTTGTTATATCAAACTAGACACTTTTATGGTGTTCATTAAAACCATGTTTTACTCAAAAAATATTTTAAATTTTCTAACAGATATTTAAGACAAAGAATCAAATACTTTCTGAATGAGTTATTTAATAAAATAATTATCAAGTTCAAGAATAGCTAGAGATATTAACATAAAGAGTAACCGGAAAGACATCAGCCCCTCTCAAGGGCTATTTATGATAAGAAGAGACCTTAAAAATCTTTTGATCTAACCCTTTATTTTATAAATGAGAACCCTAGAGGAGAAGTAACTTGCCAAATATTTCACAAAAAGTTGGCAGAGCAAGCACTAAGTTTCAACTTCCATCAGGCCCTTTCAAAGGAAAGGAAAAACGTTCTGCTTTTCTGCTTCGGACTAGAAAGTGGTCTGTGGCCTCACAAAGGAAAATTATTTCAGCCTGCCACACTCTAAGACTTCTGAAGTACCTGCGTGTATCTACTTCCATAGTTTCCTGCCTATAGGTAAATATATGACATTAAAGAGTGGCTTTCTATTTTTACCCAAGTGATCTGTTTGAGTGCTTAAAGGTTTCCTTGAACTTTATTCCTACCTGGCAAGCATGGTGAACCATTTTCTTACTCAGCCCTTTATGCAGTGTTCCGGCACATGGTAGCTAGATCTAAACATTTTTTAACATGTAACATTGCTACAGATGCCTTCTCCCTCAAAAAAAAAAAAAAAAAAGAGAGAGAGAGAAAAGAAAATCAGCACAAGAGAACACAGGCTTTTTTTCACATAATAAAGTCTTGAGGAGGAACAGAGAAGCAATGGAGTTTAATCTAGACATTCAATCACAGATGAAAGAATCCAATCAAATATTGACAAATGAAAAACATTCGAACAGGGTAGGTAAACAGCAACCTGCATAAAGGACCATAACCACCCTGACAACCAAGCTTTCACACCTACTCTGGGGAAATTCAACAGTCCATTACAGGGGCAGGAAGCAGACGTCCTGAAGGAAAGCTCTATAACCAGTGAAAACAAGTTCATAAGACATTTGCAGAATCATCATTACACACATGACACCCAAGGTGTTTACACACCTTTCTCTTCTAAGTGGTTTGGGGGTTTTATAATGAGGAAATATGAGAAATCACAAAAGTAATAAGCTCTCTCCCACATAGCTGTGAGGAGAATAAAATAAGGCCACTTCATAACATTTCTCCTTTAGGATATTCTTCTTTCAAAAATACCAAAGAACCTCTTTAAGAAAATTATTCGAGGAAAGGTTAACTTGCATTTCTGTTGCTCAGAATGAAAGGACAGTTGTTTAAGGTTAATAATATTGGCAATTACAACCTAAAACAAATAATATAATTAGTAATAATATTTGTAATCATGCAGTCTCAGCATCTTCATTGCTCCCTCTTAGTCCTGGCCACCAGCACTTACCTTATTTTCTGAAAGAGACTCCTACCTGCTCTCCCTTGCCGTGTTACCAACTGAGCCTTTAAATGAAAATTAGAATGTGCCTTCTGTCTACACTGCACAATGGTTCCTTCTTCCTCTTTGAAGAAAACCCAACATTTCTCCCTTGAATAGTCTAAGGTCCTGCTGACCTGTCATTCCTCTGCCTGTCTCTCTAACTTCCATCCTTCTCCCATTGCTTACCACCATGGGGGAGGAAAATTTTACCCTCTTCCCTTTTTGGTTCTCAGGCTGATCTAATAATCAAATTACCATATGATAGACTGGTAGGGGTAAAAAAACAAATTTAATTACATATGTGTGGAGGCCCAATAAAAATTAGGACCTAAGGGCAAATTGGGTAGTTGAGGCTTCTAGGCTGTCCTGAGCTATGGAATGGGATGAGGGCCTGGGCTTCAAAGAGGAGGAGGGCAATTCACAGAACAATAAATGTTCCTCCTGCCATATAGAGAAACAGAGAGGTCATTTAGATAACATTGGTAGATGGCGGGGGAATGGGGAATAAGTGTTTAATGAGGACAGAGTTTCAGTACAGGTAGGTGAAAAATTTGGGAGATGGGTGATAGTAACAGTTGCACAACAAAGTGAATGTACTTATGCCACTGAACTACAAAGTTAAATATGGTTAAAGTAGTATGCTTTATATTATGTGACTTTTAACACCATTTTAAAAAATAATTTTTAAAAATTGTCTCTAGTAATAACCCTTTATTGGGCCAGGTGCCCTCTCTAAATTCTTTCAGGTTCTTAAGGAAGAAATAAAGTTTTTCTTGAACCTGTGGGTCTTGATTGCCTTCCGCTCAAAATAATCCACACATCAATAAGCCACACATTTTGGGAAGGCTCATTCTGAACCCCTTCACTACTCTCCTGCCACATCAGCTGTTTTACTTTTCTTGATGCATTTCTTATCTCCAGGCTTCTACCTTTGCTATTCCCTTGGCCTGGAACCCTTTACCTCCCAGATCTCCGCAGTTCAGTTTAGTCAATCAGTCGTGTCCAACTCTTCGCGACCCCATGAATCGCAGCACGCCAGGCCTTCCTGTCCATCACCATCTCCCGGAGTTCACTCAGACTCACGTCCATCGAGTCCATGATGCCATCCAGCCATCTCATCCTCGGTCATACCCTTCTCCTCCTGCCCCCAATCCCTCCCAGCATCAGAGTCTTTTCCAATGAGTCAAATCTTCGCATGAGGTGGCCAAAATACTGGAGCTTCATCTTTAGCATCATTCCTTCCAAGAAATCCCAGGGCTTATCTCCTTCAGAATGCACTGGTTGGAACTCCTTGCAATCCAAGGGACTCTCAAGAGTCTTCTCCAACACCACAGTTCAAAAGCATCAATTCTTCGGCGCTCAGCCTTCTTCACAGTCCAACTCTCACATCCATATATGACCACAGGAAAAACCAAAGCCTTGACTAGACGGGCCTTAATCGGCAAAGTAATGTCTCTGCTTTTGAGTATACTGTCTAGGTTGATTCTAACTTTCCTTCTAAGGAGTAAGCGTCTTTTAATTTCACTGCTGCAGTCACCATCTGCAGTGATCATGGAGCCCCCAAAATTAAAGTCTGACACTGTCTCCACTGTTTCCCCATCTATTTCCCATGAAGTGATGGGACCGGATGCCATGATCTTCGCTTTCTGAATGTTGAGCTTTAAGCCAACTTTTTTGCTCTCTGCTTTCACTTTCATCAAGAGGCTTTTTAGCTCCTCTTCACTTTCTGCCATAAGGGTGGTGTCATCTGCATATCTGAGGCTATTGATATTTCTCCTGGCAATCTTGATTCCAGCTTGTGTTTCTTTCAGTCCAGCATTTCTCATGATGTACTCTGCATATAAGTTAAATAAGCAGGGTGACAATATACAGCCTTGATGTACTCCTTTTCCTATTTGGAATCAGTCTGTTGTTCCATGTCCAGTTCTAACTGCTGCTTCCTGACCTGCATACAGATTTCTCAAGAGGCAGGTCAGGTGGTCTGGTATTCCCATCTCTTTCAGAATTTGCCACAGTTGATTGTGATCCACACAGTCAAAGGCTTTGGCATAGTCAATAAAGCAGAAATAGATGTTTTTCTGGAACTCTCTTGCTTTTTCCATGATCCAGCAGATGTTGGCAATTTGATCTCTGCTTCCTCTGCCTTTTCTAAAACCAGCTTGAACATCAGGGGGTTCACAGTTCACTATTGCTGAAGTATGGCTTGGAGAATTTTGAGCATTACTTTACTAGCATGTGAGATGATTGCAATTGTGTGGTAGTTTGAGCATTCTTTGGCACTGCCTTTCTTTGGGATTGGAATGAAAACTGACCTTTTCCAGTCCTGTGGCCACTGCTGAGTTTTCCAAATGTGCTGGCATATTGAGTGCAGCACTTTCATAGCATCATCTTTCAGGATTTGAAACAGCTCAACTGGAATTCCATCACCTCCACTAGCTTTGTTCTTAGTGATGCCTTCTAAGGCCCACTTGACTTCACATTCCAAGATATCTGGCTCTAGATTAGTGATCACATCATCATGATTATCTGGGTCATGAAGATCTTTTTTGTACAGTTCTTCCATGTATTCTTGCCACCTCTTCTTAATATCTTCTGCTTCTGTTAGGTCCATGCCATTTCTGTCCTTTGTCGAGTCCATCTTTGCATGAAATGTTCCCTTGGTATCTCTAATTTTCTTAAAGAGATCTCTAGTCTTTCCCATTCTGTTCTTTTCCTCTATTTCTTTGCATTGATTGCTGAAGAAGGCTTTCTTATCTCTCCTTGCTTTTCTTTGGAACTCTGCATTCAGATGCTTATATCTTTCCTTTTCTCCTTTGCTTTTCACTTCTCTTCATTTCACAGCTATTTGTAAGGCCTCCCCAGACAGCCATTTTGCTTTTTTGCATTCCTTTTCCATGGGGATGGTCTTGATCCCTGTCTCCTGTACAATGTCATGAACCTCATTCCATAGTTCATCAGGCACTCTATCAGATCTAGGCCCTTAAATCTATTTCTCACTTCCACTGTATAATCGTAAGGAATTTGATTTAGGTCATACCTGAATGGTCTAGAGGTTTTCCCTATTTTCTTCAATTTGAGTCTGAATTTGCTAATAAGGAGTTCATGATCTGAGCCACAGTCAGCTCCTGGTCTTTTTTTTGTTGTTGACTGTATAGAGCTTCTCCATCTTTGGCTGCAAAGAATATAATCAATCTGATTTTGGTGTTGACCATCTGGTGATGTCCATGTGTAGAGTCTTCTCTTGTGTTGTTGGAAGAGGGTGTTTCCTTCTCCCTAATTCACCATACTGTAACAGTGCCTATATAAATGTCACTTTCTCCTAAAGACTGCCCATTCACACCCTATGGAAAACTACTATCTCTGCCTTGAATCACTCTCCATGCCTCTCCTGGCTTTATCATATCCCTGGGGCTTTTCACCTCATTGCACTTATCACTATCTGATAACTGATGATGTGCCTGCTTAGTCTCTCAGTCCTCTGACTCTGAGATCTCATGGACTGTAGCCCAACCAGGCTCCTCTGTCCATGGTATTTTTGTTCCAGGTCAGAATACTGGAGTGGGTTGCCATTTCCTTATCCAGGGGAACTTCCTAATCCAGGGATCAAACCCCTGTCTCCTGTATCTCCTGCACTGCAGGCGGATTCTTTACCAATGAGCCACTGGGGAAGCCCTAATTGATGATGTAGGCATGTATTTATTTACCATGTGCCTATCCTTACACTAAGCAATGCTATGCTATGCTAAATCACTTCAGTCATGTCCGACTCTGTGCGCCCATAGACGGCAGCCCACCAGGCTCCCCCGTCCCTGGTATTCTCCAGGCAAGAACACTGGATTGGGTTGCCATTTCCTTCTCCAATGCATGAAAGTGAAAAGTGAAAATGAAGTCACTCAGTCGTGTCTGACTCCTAGCGACCCCATGGACTGCAGCCTACCAGTCTCCTCTGTCCATGGGATTTTCCAGGCAAGAGTACTAGAGTGGGATGCCATTGCCTTCTCCGACACTAAGCAATAAGTAGTGTTAATTGTGCTAACTGCTTAGTTGTATCTGACTCTTTGTGACCCCATGGACTGTTGCCCACGAGGCTTCTCTCTCCATGGAATTCTTGAGGCAAGACTACTGGAGTGGGTAGCCATTGCCTTTTCCAGGGGTCATGCCAACACAGGAATCGAACCCGGGTGTCCTACACTGTAGGCAGATTCTTTACTGTCTGATCCACCAGAGAAGCCCAAGCAAACAGTTCAGTTCAGTTCAGTCTCTCAGTCGTGTCCAACTCTTCACGACCCCATGAATCGCAGCACGCCAGTCCTCCCTGTCCATCACCATGTCCCGGAGTTCACTCAGACTCACGTCCATCAAGTCCGTGATACCATCCAGCCATCTCATCCTCTGTCGTCCCCTTCTCCTGCTGCCCCCAATCCCTCCCAGCATCAGAGTCTTTTCCAGTGAGTCAACTCTTTGCATGAGGTGGCCAAAGTACTGGAGCTTCAGCTTTAGCATCATTCCTTCCGAAGAAATCCCAGGGTTGATCTCCTTCAGAATGGACTGGTTGGATCTCCTTGCAGTCAGACTTGTCTTATTCTGTAACACTTCTCCAGACTCCAGAATAAGGCCTGATACATAACAGGTGCTCTATAAAAAGAGCACATCTACAATGTGCTGTTTTATTGATATTTCTAACCCTAAACATACAAAATCCTACCTGATAAAGATCATTTCCATTTTCTTGTCTAGGGAGAAAAGAATTCAGGGTGGTTGTGTAACTTTCCCAAAGTCATATAGATAATAAGGGGCTGAGCTAGAAAGCAATGCAGATCTCCCTGATTCAAAAGTCTATTTTCTATTACACAACACAATGTTGAAGACATCAATAAAGTTTATACTAATAATCATAAACGTATATATGGAACTTACCAAGTGCCAGGTACTTGTTATAGGTACTTTATGTGTACCAGCTCACTTAAGGCACTGGACAATCCAATGTATTATTGTTTTTATCTCATTTCAAAGATAGGGAGCTAGGGCTCAGAGAATTTAAGTCATTGTCCCAGGATAAAAAGCCAGTCAGTGGAAGATTTAAAATTCAGGATGAGGCCACCTGCATTTAGAATCTGTGCTTCTAACTTTCATGCTACAAAGTGAGACCAGATGCTGCCACTGTTTCATTTCTAAAGTGAAACAGGTGAGGCACAAAGTGATGTCAATTTCTCCACAAAGGTCACATTCCAGGATTCCCAAAGCAGCTCCTCTGTCACACAAAGTGTCTAATCCCGAGAGCACACACAGAGCTCAGGACTCTCTGGAGACGGCAATGATCTACCATGCTGGGAGCCAAAAAAGTAGGAATAATGAGTAGTATTTTGGAGAGCATTTCAATTTATTTACGAACACTTTAGCGTAAAAGTCCTGAGTTAATTTTAAGAAGGTATCTGTTTTAGATAAAATTGTCATACTGAAACCGGGCAGAACCCTACAGGGCTTCTAGGCATGGAAGTCTTTCAAACAGTGGGAAGGGAGGAGATGCAGGGACAAGGGAGGAGCAGCTACGAAAACATAGTGCACCTTTGGGGTAAGGTCCTGTTTCCACCTCAAGGGATACACTTAACAGTATCTTTGAGTTCTTTACAGAACTAAACCCCCCAGCAATGGAAGATGTTAGCATTTTTCATTTCAGAGAGACATTCAAGTTTTGATAGCCTTAAGAAGCAGAGAAGCTCATCAAGAGACCAACTAAAGCCAGATTAAAGAAATGCAGGCCCTGCACTTACCCTAATTCTCATCAGAAACCTCACCCTTGAATCATTGCTATAAAACTCTTCACTAAATCCCCCTAGGTTGGGACACACAGTTTTTAAGAAGCATGAGCCTGCTGTGTCCCCCTTTGCCTGGCAAAACAATAAAGCTATTCTTTGCTACTTCACCCAAAACTCTGTCTCTCAGATTCAATTTGGCATCAGCGCACAGAGGCTGAGTTTTTGGCATCAATATCAGCCAACCTACTTTATAACCAAATGCTTTGAATTAAATTGTTTTGTGCAAAATCACTGGTAACTGGATTCCAAACCTATTTTCCAGATGAAAAAAACTGAGGTTAAGGGCCGTTAAGAAGCAAATATCACATATGAACTCAAAATAAATCATTGCTTCCAAAGCAACAGAAGTAGGAAAGTTTGAAGGAAAGAGCTAACGAAACTTCCCCAAGGCTGCTATCTCTGGAAGGTCTTGCATTTGAGATTTACCTCTGTCTAGCATCTAGGAACGTGGCTTTTAAAATATTCACTAAGTGGTGAAGTTGGACTGCTGGGCCAGATTGTTTAAACTGTATAAACAACGTTTCTTATGGGGAGCACCCACCCTTTTTCTCTCTTCGTTCAGAATTTTATTGGGCATGGGTGTGTCTCTGCTCTGCTCCAGTGAAAACCCTGAAGTCACTCACAAGTAGCCTTCCCTAGGCAGACGCCTTACGTATATGCAGATGTACTTTTTCTTGCAGAGGGAGAGTGTGCTTTGCGCTACCCTTTCCAAGAGGAAGAGAGCATAGGAAGCCTGCACATGGATTTCTCCAGACTCTGCTGAATGTATTTTCCTCTCCTGATCTGGTTATGTGTCCTTACTGTGCTGCTCTAATAAATCTGAACTGTGGGCATGAGACTATGATGTTGAAATCTGTGAATCTTTCTAGCAAACCACCAAGTGCATGGGTGATCCAGCAGGGCCATGGACAGAAAATCACTAAGAGAATGAAGGGGCCCTTGACAAAGACAATAAACCTGGAAGCCAAGAGGTTCACTGGGGCTATGCAGACCTCATAATCTACACCTGAGGAGGAAGCCAGCTACAGAATTCACTACAGAATTCACTGATATAAAGAACATGGATATGCCTCTAATAAAGAATTGTTATTTATTCACCATCAGTCAAAACAAGGAGAGGAGGCTACCTGAGCAACTGAAGTATAAACCCCAACACTTTCCAAGAGGGTTAAAATTACAGGAGAGAAATTGGCTTTTCTTGGCTGAAACTCTGCATACTGATTAACAACCCAAAGAGGCAAATTATTCAAATCTACCTCCCTAAAACAAATGTCATCTTTCCGGGGGAGTAAAGTGGTGTGGAACTATATATAGAGTACATCATTTAAAATGCCTTTTTCAGGAAAATTCTTCTCCACTCTCCTTTGCATTAGATGTATTTGGAACCTGGATAGCAGCCAAAGCTTGTTTCAAAAGTGATGGCTAGCTATTCTCTTGGGTCTTACCTGATTCTATCTTGTGCAATCTATGTATACACTTCACTTTCTGTAGTGCAGTCTCTTAATAGATGCCTACCTGATGGCAAATGCATTTTGGTATTTTAATAATCAAGATCACTTGTCCAGACACCTAAGCTTTCTTTTAACACTTCCCCCATACTAAGCGTTTTAGAAAGAAACTGACCTCTTCACACATGTACACACATATACACACAGGTACAAATTCCATCTATCAAGGTATATTTAGATTCAGAGAACATTTATACAGAGCAGGCACCATTCATCCCAAATGGCCGAGAGACCAACTAGAGCTAGAATGGTGACTTTTGTCATATAAAAAAGACCTAGGAGTCCAATACTCCAGTCACAGTATTTACAGGGCTGTTATTTCACAAAGGGCAGGGCTAATGTCAAGCCAACAAGGGAAATCTCCTTTCCATATACTTAGATTTATTTTTATTGGGGAAAAAAAGGATGCTCAGACTGAGGGAAAAAAGGTCTTTCTTCTGAGTTAGCTAGGAGGAAAAGTGAATATAATTTAGGTCACATCATCACCTTTCAGTTCAGTTCAGTCGCTCAGTCATGTCCGACTCTTTGCGACCCCACAAATCACAGCACGCCAAGGCCTCCCTGTCCATCACCAACTCCCGGAGTTCACTCAGACTCACATCCATCGAGTCAGTGATGCCATCCACCTATCTCATCCTCTGTCATCCCCTTCTCCTCCTGCCCCCAATCCCTCCCAGCATCAGAGTCTTTTCCGATGAATCAACTCTTCACATGAGGTGGCCAAAGTACTGGAGTTTCAGCTTTAGCATCATTCCTTCCAAAGAAATCCCAGGGTTGATCTCCTTCAGAATGGACTGGTTGGATCTCCTTGCAGTCCAAGGGACTCTCAAGAGTCTTCTCCAACACCACAGTTCAAAAGCATCAATTCTTCAGTGCTCAGCTTTCTTCACAGTCCAACTCTCACATCCATACATGACCACAGGAAAAACCATAGCCTTGACTAGACGGACCTTAGTTGGCAAAGTAATGTCTCTGCTTTTGAATATACTATCTAGGTTGGTCATAACTTTTCTTCCAAGGACTAAGCGTCTTTTAATTTCACTGCTGCAGTCACCATCTGCAGTGATCATGGAGCCCCCAAAATTAAAGTCTGACACTGTTTCCACTGTTTCCCCATCTATTTCCCATGAAGTGATGGGACCGGATGCCATGATCTTCACTTTCTGAATGTTGAGCTTTAAGCCAACTTTTTTGCTCTCCTCTTTCACTTTCATCAAGAGGCTTTTTAGCTCCTCTTCACTTTCTGCCATAATGGTGGTGTCATCTGCATATCTGAGGCTATTGATATTTCTCCTGGCAATCTTGATTCCAGCTTGTGTTTCTTTCAGTCCAGCATTTCTCATGATGTACTCTGCATATAAGTTAAATAAGCAGGGTGACAATATACAGCCTTGATGTACTCCTTTTCCTATTTGGAATCAGTCTGTTGTTCCATGTCCAGTTCTAACTGCTGCTTCCTGACCTGCATACAGATTTCTCAAGAGGCAGGTCAGGTGGTCTGGTATTCTCATCTCTTTCAGAATTTTCCACAGTTGATTGTGATCCACACAGTCAAAGGCTTTGGCATAGTCAATAAAGCAGAAATAGATGTTTATCTGGAACTCTCTTGCTTTTTCCATGATCCAGCAGATGTTGGCAATTGCTTCCTCTGCCTTTTCTAAAACCAGCTTGAACATCAGGAAGTTCACGGTTCATGTATTGCTGAAGCCTGGCTTGTAGAATTTTGAGCATTACTTTACTAGCATGTGAGATGAGTGCAATTGTGTGGTAGTTTGAGCATTCTTTGGCACTGCCTTTCTTTGGGATTGGAATGAAAACTGACCGTTTCCAGTCCTGTGGCCACTGCTGAGTTTTCCAAATGTGCTGGCATATTGAGTGCAGCACTTTCATAGCATCATCTTTCAGGATTTGAAACAGCTCAACTGGAATTCCATCACCTTTAAACACTGGCTAAAGCCTATAAAAACCTCTACCTTGCCTTTGGAGTCATCAAATTGACTGCATGTGTCCGCCCCCCTCCAAATTCATACGTTGAAACACAAACCTCTGATGTGATGGTATTAGAAGATGGAGACTTTGGGAGATATTTAGACCATAAGGGTGAAGTCCTCATGAATAAGATTAGTGCCATTATAAGGAGAGACATGAGAGCTTGCTTCCACTCTCTGCCATTCACATACAATCCAGGAAGCAAGATCTCACCAGAAACCAGATCTGGCAGTACCTAGATGTCTTTGCTTCCAGAAATTGAGAAATAAATGTTTGTTATTTAAGCCACTCAGCCTAAGGCACTTTGGTACAGCAGTCTGAACTAAAATACCTCATCATATAAGAAGTATAAGTTCTTGCATTCACAAGGTGTTCAGAAAGAGACAACCTCCTCCTTCAGTGAGAAGTGAAAGTCTTCCTAAGAGATGGCAGTGTACCAGACTCCATGAGTCTAAAATCAGGGTTCGAGAGAAAGAAGGGGAGAAATGAGAAGGGAGGGGAATCAGAACTGAAAGAACATGCATGTGGCTCATACTTTTGTGAAAGGTTTACCTTCAAGAAATCACTTTTTTTTTACATGTCTCGATCTGTGCAAAGTAACTGGATCTAAGGAAAACTAGTGAGTTGGGATATAAATTGCAAAGAAAGGTTGAGACTTCTCCAATCATCTTCTGAAGACTTTGAGGGTAAGAACTGGAAGTATTTTCCCCCACTGGGATTACTAAGGGTACCACTATAATGGCATAGGTCTCCAGTGGCAAAAAGAATCCCTCCTGGAACACAGATCCAGTAAGACAAGTCTGCCCAGGTTGGAAGTTTCTAGAATTATAAATCAGGTGTATTCATTTCAGGGTGCTATTTTCTACCCTAGGCAGGAATGCAGTAGATACTTAACAATTTATTACAGAAGGAGAGCTGATTCCTAGATCTAAAATGCAGCCATTTCCACCTCTATTTTAGTTTGTCGAAAATGTATCCTTCTTGTAAATTCTTTACAAAGCTTTCTCTAATTCTCTGGATTGTATAGTTTCTTTCTCCTTAGAATTCTTACTGTGTTCCATTATCTTAATAATAATCATTTTAATCAAGGTTGAAATAAAGACATCTGTTTTTTTTGTTCTCAACCTTTCCCTAGTCTAGTCCATCCCTGACCCCACATACATCTCCCTGTCCATAGGCTCTTATATTATAGCACAGAGCAGAGTGCCTTACTTATAGGAAGTTCAGATATTTTCGTTTGATTTTATATTCATGCAAAATAGAGTTTGGAATTTTTTTTTTCTATTTCCACTTTTCACATGACAGGCTTTTTTATTCCCAATTTTATTTTGAAAAGCAAATAATTATATCATGCATATTCTATAGTCATGTTATAATATGGCACATTCTCTATTCCTTGCCACTAACAATAAAAATCCCTTCATTTATCAACATTTTTATGGTTTTGGAAAGTCTATTTCTTCCATCCTGTGCAGTAGATAAACATGTTCATTTTATCTACTCACCTGATGTTGCACCTCAGGTTAAACTGTATATACTCCAGAGAGATCCTGAGGAGAAGGGCTGACTCAATAGATGATTTGTAAATCCACATCAGCGAAAGCACTTCTGATTTCTCATTTGTAAAATGAGATTTAAAGCCTTCATCATTATTTATTAAGCATCCACTATACCCAGGGAGCCTAATAAAAGAGACTGCATTCAAAGAGCTTTAAAATAAGACCTCCACTTGCAGCAATGGGACATGGCAGGAACCCTCACTGGGGTCATTTCATTTTGAGTGCTTTCCACATTAAAAGGTTCCAAGTATATATGTATTCAGGTGGACAGTTTCATATGAAGGCTATCAAATGATTCCTAAGGAAGAGGTGGTGCCAGAGTGGCAGAGAAGTACCAGGATTAGAGACCTCGCAGCTGGAATAGTTGAATAACATGGGAGGAAAGACAATATAAGATGTTAATGCAGAGCATTAAAAAAGTTGCAGAGAGACTAAGGTTTTCCCTTCACAGAGATATTAACAATTTGTACACATCAAGACACATACTCTAATGACTTACCTGTGTTACCTATAAGAAGGCTTCATTTCATTTATAACCACAGAGTACAATAACCACCAACTCTTTACTCAGGTCACAAAATTTCACCCAAAACCAGTCATGACCAGACTCCTAAATAAGTTGTTTTGTTTTTTTCCAAAAAAATCCTAATTTTTCTACTTTTTACTTCAGACAATGAGTCAGAACCTTTCCAACCTTAGCTTCCTCATATAATATTAAGTCACAGAGTATCATCATGATTTTAAAAATTGATTTGTTGATACAAAATGAATCTCTTAGAATAGAGAATTCATTTAGCCATATCTCCTATATTCCTTTCCATTTATCTGAGTAGAGTATTTTTTGTTTTCTTTCTCTATGGAATTAATTAACAAAACCCAATTAATTGTTTTCATGTAAGCGACACCAGTGGTACACGTACCAAAGAATTTCTAAGAAGAAGCATCCATGACAAAGTCGAAGTTTTTCACTGTACAACTTTCTATTTAGTTTCCTTTTCAATTTAGCTTTAAAAGTACCCTTTATTTTTATTATTTCTACCCTATTTGTCTCATAGTCACAGAACTTAGACCTCAGAGAAACTTGGGAGATCATATAACCCAATTCATTCATTTTACAGGTAAGAAAAAGAAAGGTATTTAATGGAGCCAGGTCCCATGATCCCAGACCAGGTGTTCTTTTACTTTTATCATCCCTCCTCCCCACTCTACAATGTTCCTAGGGGGAAAATCTTCAGCTTTATTTCCGACTCCTTTCTGGAATGCAGCTTCCAAAGATAACTACAACTAGAAGCCCCCATATAAATCATGTCTAATGATTTGGAAAGGGTGATGGAGTTTCACATTGAAGGTTTATCTCTCAAATCCACACTTCACATTCAGTAGTTAATACCTCTTAGGCAAATACATCCCTTCCTGAGAAATTAATTAATCCTGATTATAAAAATTCAGTTCCCAAGGATTCAAAATCATATTTATCCAAGAGACTTAACTTAGGTAAATGGTTTCCTGTTAATTACCCCTTAAATGCATCTTCATGCTTATAGATAAAAAAAAATTAAAGTTTCAGTTAAAACTCCAGTAAAGCATGTGCTATTTGCAAAACATAGCTTCTGATGAAATTTTATTTTCTATTTGTCAAATATAATTTGCAGCTGTGTATAAACAAAGTTTCCAATTGCTATAGAAAGTCTAATTTTTAATTTCCTTAAATAAAATTCATGGAGTATGAAGGAAACAGCTAAGAGGAGATATATTTAAAAGATGCAAATTTTTATTCTGTTCTTGCCATACTTTCTCAAACTGAAGCATCTGGTGTCAAATTCAAGAATTAGCACTAACATTACAAAGGCATTGTTTCACTGTTGAGTAGTGAAACAGTGTTCCAGGAAGAGATAAAATCATCTGGTAAGCATAACAAAAGTAAATTAAAGTCAACATTAAAAGCTGTAAAAAAAAAAAAAATCTATAAGAGATACAAATGTTTTCTTGCTTATTTATGTTTCTGGTTTTATCTTTGAGTTAAAAGGAAACAGTTCCCATTATAAAATGTCATATAAATAACAGATATATATATTTATTTTTGAAATAGTATCTCAGAAGGAGTAGCTTTGTCGTATATATTACTGTAGTACATTAAATATAATGAAGGGTAGGTATGCCATCCTAAAATATGTTTCATTGCTGGAAGGATTATTCAAAATAATAAAGCTCAAAGCAATTTCAAAGATGCAATTTTTTTAAAATATGGTCTCTACCTCCTCTGTTTTGCCTAAAAGCAGGACACAAAATGTAAAGTTGTCTCTCCTCCCCTTTCTACCAAGAAGAGAGAAGTTAGCCAACCGTTAGAGATAACTCTAGACCCTTATCAGTCCAGAGATATTACCAGATGAGCCTACATACCAAACTTTCAACTAGCTCTTATATACTCTCATCCGTAACCACAGTTTACACATTCACAGATTCAACGAACTTCAAATTGAATATATTTTCCCCCAAATTCCAGAAAGTTTAAAGGAAACTAAGTTTGCAACACACCAGCAACTATTTACATAGCATTTACACTTTATTAAGTGTTTTGGTATCTGTGTGGGGTCCTAAGCCCATGGATATCAAGGGATGACTATATTCCATTTGTTCCTCCAATTAATAATCTTTACATAGTTTGCTAGTCTAGAAATTGAAGGTCTTTTTCCTTTGTCTTGTCACCCCTCCAAAAATTTGCTATTCTTTCTTATCATTAGGGATTCATGGAGTGAGATTTTATTCAATGAAAAACCTATTCCTAACATTTTTTTTAAATTTAGACAGTCAATTTGCTCAGATTTAGCCAATAGGAAGCCCCTTCAAGTTGGTGCCTTATCTTTTTGATGAGTCCTCATCACTCTAAGTACTTCCTTACTTTCTAGCAAAGCAAGGTATCTCAGGATTATCTTATATTTTCCCCACACTGGCCCTTGATATCAACTATTTCTCCAAGGAGCCCTGGTTTCTTTTAGAGAATAGCTTTTAGTAATCAAGAAATGGGCACTAGATGTGCTCACTGGTAATGGAATGGCATTGCTTCTAACTGTTCAGTGAACAAAGCTAGAAAAGAGAAAGCACATGTAATGTGTACATACACACGTACACAATTAGTTCATTTTAATACCTCCAAATCTAATTCAATGCCACAGGGTTTATTCTAGTCTTCCATCTATTCCTATTTGTAACTCTCTTCTCCAACGTTTAGAAACTGGGTTTCCATTATCCTCAATGTATTTACTCATTTTCTCAAGCTTATGCTACACTAAAAGGAATTTCACAGCTTCTAACGCATACCTCTGTGGCAAGCAACTATTAGAATTCAGTAGCGTGATAGTGAAAGTGAAGTCACTCAGTCGTGTCCGACTCTTTGCAACCCCGTGGACTGTAGCCCACCATGCTCCTCTGTCCATGGGATTTTCCAGGCAAGAGTACTGGAGTGGGTTGCCATTTCATTCTCCAGAGGATCTTCCCGACCTAGGGATCGAACCCAGGTCTCCCGCATTGTAAGCAAGACACTTTACCTTCTGAGCCACCAGGGAAGTCCTCAGTAGCTTGGGGGGTAGTAAAATCTAGATTCAATGTAATGCACAAATGTTAAGGGTACAATTTGATGAATTTTCAACAAATGGATACATCCATTAGCATCCATTCCTAAAGACATAAAATATTTCCACTTACTCCAGAAAGTTCACTGATGCCCCATCTTAGTTAATCCCTCTATTTTTCTGGATTCGTTCATTTGCTTAACCATAGATTAGTTCTCAAAATAGTTACCACTTACCTGTTCTCAAATTTTAAATGTATTTAATTACATAGGTGCTTCTTTGTATACAGCTTCTTTCGCTCAACCCACTCCAGTATTCTTGCCTGAAAAATCTCACCAGACAGAGAAGTCTAGCAGGCTACAGTTTATAGGGTTGCCAAGAGCTCGACACAACTGAGCAACTGAGCATACACACAGATACATCCTACAATGCACAAGACAGTCCCTCACAACAAAATTCATATATCCCAAAATGTCAATAAAGCCAGGCTTAAGAAACCTTTGTCCAACTCAAACTGGTAGGAGGGGAAAGAGATGGAAGAAAATACATATCTTGGTTTCATTAACTTACAACTGAGATGATTAAGTGTTTAAACCAGTGAAAAGCGCATAATAACATGACTCAGATATAAGTGCCTAGGTTGATCTGAAGTCACTGGGGCTTCCTTGGTGAAAAGAACCTAAGCCAATGCTTTCCATAACTAAAAAGCAAAAAGGAGAGCAGGTTTATCTCTTACAGAAGGAGTCACATGAGTAAAGGGTTACTGTTCAAGCTAAATTAAAACAAATCAGTGACATTTTCCTCTTCATTATATGCACAAATCTCCCATAAAAATCAATGAAAACCACATCTGTGTAACAGAGATCAGAATGCAGCAAATTTCAGCTCTAACGTGTTATCCCTTCCAGGGCTCATAAACCTCACAATTGTTGCTCAGGAACAGGAAGACTGTGTGATGAGCACAGTGGCTCAAGCCAAATCCTCAATGAATCATCCAGAACAGAATAATTTCTCTAGTTTATTAGGCAGCTGAGAAATCTTAAGGTTCTGGATGTGGTCACAACCGGGGCAGAACTCCAGAGAATTCCAAACTGAAAGGGGAGCCACTGCACTTACAAAAACATTATTTCTCTCAATTATCAACATGGCCTATGTTTACTGTAGAAAATACAAAAATATATGAAACTATAAATAAAAATGTGTGTGCCAAGTTGCTTCAGTAATGTCTGACCCCTTGCAATTCCATGGACTGTAGCCTGCCTGCCTCCTCAGTTCATAGGATTCTCCAGGCAAGAATACTGGAGTGGGTTACCTTGCCCTTCTCCAGGGGATCTTTCCGACCCAGGGATTGAACCCCTGTCTCTTGCATCTCCCACACTGGCAGGTGGGTTCTTTACCACTAGTACCACCTGGGATGCCCTACCACCTGGGAATTAATAGATAAAAATCATTATCTATTAATTCTTCATCCAGAAGCAATCACTCTTTGGCAGAGCTCCCGTTAGGTGAAATTTGTCTATGTAATTCCTTTTTTTACTTACTCAAGATCTATCTGAATATACAGTGTTACACTCTGGTTCTTTTATGGAACATTTTCTCAAGTGACTAAGAAAATCTGTAAAGTGTCATTTTGATATGTACCCTACTAGTCAGTTACCAGGTTTATCATAATTTTTTCTCACCAATTTTATTTCTTATTGGACATCTAGATTGCTTCATACGGTTCACCATTCCAAATAATACAATGGCAACTATCTTTCTGCAGATATATCTCTCCACATTTCGTACTATTTTCATAGCATACAACCCCCAATGTGTAATTGCAAGACATAATTTAGACCATTTTAAGATTCTTTATATATATATATATATATATATATACATTTTCTTTTTCTGGTAAACATTGCATTAATTTACCTTGCCTACTGCTGCTGCTGCTGAGTCGCATCAGTCATGTCCGACTCTGTGTGACCCCAGCAGTATATTCTCCCATCACCTATAAACCCAGCAGATTTTTAACTCTACTTGTTATATCAGACACTTTGATATTTATTTATCATATCTTCTCCCTCTCAGAGGCAAGTGACAGAAGAAGGGATCACATCAGGTAAAACTGCTAGGATTAATTTATCCTTCAGTTGATAATAATACATGATGTTTTGCTGTCAAACATCAAGATAAAAAACAAAGAATTCTAACAGCCTAGGAAATACTGAGCTGAAATTATAACAAATTTACCTTTTTGGGTATGAGACATTTAGGCTTCAGATGATGAAAAAACGTCTCCAAGTACATCTGCTCTGTAAAGTCAAATATAATAAGTTTTTTAAAATTCAGTCTTTGTATGTGGGAGTAAAAGGCAACAAATCACCAATGCTATTTGTTTTTCCTGTATGGTTGCTGCTGCTGCTGCTGCTAAGTCCCTTCAGTCGTGTCTGACTCTCTGTGACCCAATAGACGGAAGCCCACCAGGCTCTCCCGTCCCGGGGATTCTCCAGGCAAGAACACTGGAGTCGGTTGCTTTAGTGGGCAGAATTGAGCTGGGTCAACGAGTGTCAGAACAGATGTTGAGAACTAGGAAATGACCCACTTAGAGGAATGAGCACTCTCTGACTGTCTAATGCTGAGCATTTTCACCTGTGTAGGACCAGTTCCAGAAAGAAAAGTCATTTTGGCTTCTGTTCCCTTTTCATCATTCCCCACATTTGATTATGTTACACTAGCCCTGGAAGAGAAGGTGATGGCACCCCGCTCCAGTACTCTTGCCTGGAAAATCCCATGGACGGAGGAGCCTGGAAGGCTGCAGTCCATGGGGTCTCGACGAGTCGGACACGACTGAGCGACGTCACTTTTACTTTCACTTTCATGCATTGGAGAAGGGAATGGCAACCCAATCCAGTGTTCTTGCCTGGAGAATCCCAGGGACGGCAGAGCCTGCCGGGCTGCCCTCTATGGGGTCGCACAGAGTCGGACACGACTGAAGCGACTTAGCAGCAGCAGCCCTGGGAAGTAGAACATTTAAAAGAAAAACAAGATAGGAAGAAAAAAGATGGACTTTAGGAGACCAAAAAAAAAAAAGTATCAATATATTAATAGAACATCGAGAGAGAAACAAATCCTTCAAAGTAGCACAGAGAACTAATGATCACATTTGTCTTATCATCTTAACCTCACTTTGTGATCTTGAGATTCATATTGAGGGCAAGGGCCACATCTCAAATTTTATTTCAGTTCATAGGAAAAACTCAGCATTTTACCCATGGTAGATATTCATAATTTTATGTTAATATGAGTTAATATAAAATTATTTAATTTTATACTAATAATTTTGAGATAAAAATTTATTGAGTAATTAATGAAATATTTATCAAATGTCTGCTATGTCTCCAGTACTATTCTAAGCCAAACTGGGGAAAGAGTGGTAAACAAAGCAAGGTCTCTGCCTTCATAGATCTCAGAGTCCAGTGTAAGCTTAAAATTTTATTGACAAAAGCAGACACACTTTTGTTTGGGCCACTGCTTTCCAATTTGATTTTTAGCGGTGCATTTTTAATGTCTATATCACATCTAAATATCACATATTTTGATCATTGAGACTTTTTTGGCATCCAGTGCAAGTGCCTCATTCAGCTTACCATAGTCCCAGCCCTGGTGAGAAATATCTTTGAAAAGTTGACAATAGAAAGAAAGAAAAAGAAAGTGAAGTCACTCAGTCACATCCTACTCTTTGCCACCCCATAGACTGTACTACCAGGCTCCTCCATCCATGGGATTTTCCAGGCAAGGGTACTGGAGTGGGTTGCCATTTCCTTCTCCAGGGCATCTTCACAACCCAGGGATCGAACCCAGGTCTCCCACATTGCAGGCAGATGCTTTTACCATCTGAGCCACTAGGGAAGCCCCCAGAGTTGACAAGATGATTATCAACTGAAAGTTGAAAATTCCTTGGGGATGATGTGTCAAACAAATTGGTTTGTTCAGGCCACAAAACTACAAAATTAGCTGCAGTAGCAGTCAATGACTTGTGACTGGACAACTTCTTAGGCAAAGAAAAGGTATTCAACAAAAATGTATTGGTGCCTACTCCCTGATACAGGAGGATGTGATACAGGAGACCCCAGTTGAATTCCTGGGTCAGGAAAAACCCCTGAAGAAGGGATAGGCTACTCACTCCAGTATTCTTGGGTGGACTTAACTCATGGCTCAGCTGATAATCGTCCTACAATGGGGGAGACCTGAGTTCAATTCCTGAGTTGGGAAGATCCCCTGGAGAAGGGAAAGGCTACCCACTCCGTATTCTGGCCTGGAGAATTCCATGAACTGTATATTCCATGGGGTGGCAAAGAGTCAGACATGACTGAGTGACTTTCACTTTCACTGTACCAGGCAATATTTTGCGACTGATGACACTGCAGTGAGCCTATTAACAGAGTTCCTGCCAACATACTGTTTAACCCTAGTTAGAGTCAAGTGTAAGGGAGTAAACAATGACAACATCCCATGAGGTGTTATCAGACACTAGTAAGTGCTCTAAAGAAAGCAAAGGAGAATAATGGGGTAGTCCATGAGTTGGGGGGTGGGGACGGAGTACAGAGGGGGTGGCTAGGGGGGAGGGAGGTTGCACAACAAGCGTTATGGTGGATACATTGACTCGAAGGAGATAACAATTGAGATGAACCCGAATAATGGAAAAGAGCCACACATGAAACAATCTGAGGAAAAATTACTTCAGGTGGAAGGGATAGAAAGTAGAATAACTTTGAGGTTTGAAGAACTTTTTTTTTCAACTTTTGTATTCTCTCAAACAAAAAGGACCTGTGTGACCAGAGTCGACAGGATTAGGGAAAGAACGGTTTGAGTGAAGTTGAAGAAATTAGAGAGCAAATCTTGTAGGATCTTGTAGAACCTGTGAGGAACTTCGATATTTTGTTGTTGTTTGCTGTTGTCGTTGTTGAACTCCACTGGAAGTCACAGCAGTGTTTCTTCTTGACTTGCATAAGAAAATAATATTGCACAATGGTTTAGATTGGAATATGAATACAGGCTGCTTGGAAATATTGAGGTATTCTAGCAGACAGAGAGGACTGTGACTTGGACTACCTAATCAGTAGTGAAAATAGAGATAATTGGACATATTCTGGGTAGACTTTGGTCTTTCTCCTGGATGGGACCTCAGTTCCACTATTTACTGAGCAAGTTTACACAACCTTTTTTACCTCAGTTGTCTCATCTTTGAGATGAAAGCAATATTTCAAAGATATTTCTGTGCCTATTTCAAAGAACTTAAGTCCTTAGGAGACAGCCTGGCACATACTAAAGTGCTCAAGAAATATGAGTTATCACTATCCTCATCATTTAAAGATGAGGGAAGAAAAGAATTTTAAATGTCCTTTTGGTCTGGTCTGAGTAACTGGGTAGGCAAGGCTGATTTTAATATAGCAAAGACTGGGAAGACACATTAAGGAAACAGGAAACCCAGAGAACTAGGTCTCCTAAGGAGAAGGGGGCAGGGGAAAAGGCCAAGGGCTGAGCCCTCAATAATGTCAAATTTAGAACTGAGGAAGGAGAAAGAGTCAACAAATAAGTTTAAATGAATAGCCAAAGAGATGGGAGTAAACAAGGGGTGTGGGGAGTTGGGGAAACCAGGTAAGGATCCTAGCATTTTAACCCATACCCATTACTTTATAATGAATGCTCAGAGATCTCTTCAAGAAAATTAGAGATACCAAGGGAACATTTCATGCAAAGATGGGCTCGATAAAGGACAGAAATGGTATGGACCTGACAGAAGCAGAAGATATTAAGAAGAGGTAGCAAGAATACACAGAAGAACTGTACAAAAAAGATCTTCATGGCCCAGATAATCACGATGGTGTGATCACCAACCTAGAGCCAGACATCCTGAAATGTGAAGTCAAGTGGGACTTAGGAAGCATCACAATGAACAGAGCTAGTGGAGGTGATGGAATTCCAGTTGAGCTATTTCAAATCCTGAAAGATGATGCTGTGAAGTACTGCACTCAATATGCCAGCAAATTTTGAAAACTCACCAGTGGCCACAGGACTGGAAAAGGTCAGTTTTCATTCCAATCTCAAAGAAAGGCAATGCCAAAGAATGTTCAAACTACTGCACAATTGCACCCATCTCACATGCTAGTAAAGTCATGCTCAAAATTCTCCAAGCCAGGCTTCAACAGTGCGTGAACAGTCAACTTCCAAATGTTTAAGATGGATTTAGAAAAGGCAGAGGAAACAGAGATCAAATTGCCAACATCCAATGGACCATAGAAAAAGCAAGAGAATTCCAGAAAAACATCTACTTCTGCTTCATTGACTATGCTAAAGCCTTTGTGTGGATCACAACAAAATGAAAAATTCTGAAAGAAGGGAATACCTTACCACTTCACCTGCCTCCTGAGAAATCATGCAGGTCAAGAAGCAACAGTTAGAACTGGACATGGATCAACAGATAGGTTCCAAATTTGGAAAGGAGTATTTCAAGGCTGTATACTGTCACCTTGCTTACTTAATTTATACGCAGAGTACATCATGTGAAATGCTGCACTGGATGAAGCACAAGCTGGAATCAAGATTGGCAACAGAAATATCAATTACCTCAGATATGCAGATGACACCACCCTTATGTCAGAAAGTGAAGAAGAACCAAAGAGCCTCTTGATGAAAGTGAAAGAGGAGAGTGAAAAAGTTGGCTTAAAACACAGCATTCAAAAAACTAAGATCATGGCATCTGGTTCCATCACTTCATGGCAAATAATGGGGAAACAATGGAAACAATGACAGACTTCATTTTGAGGCATATCCAAAATCACTTCAGATGGTGACTGCAGCCATGAAATTAAAAGATGCTTTCTCCTTGGAAGAAAAGCTACGACCATCCTAGACAGCATATTAAAAAGCAAAGACATTACTTTGCCAACAAATTTCCATCAAAGCTATGGTTTGCCCAGTAGTCAAGTTTGGATGTGAGAGTTATACCATAAAGAGAGCTGAGCACCAAAGCACTGATGCTTTTGAACTGCAGTGTTGGAGAAGACTCTTGAGAGTCCCTTGGCCTGCAAGGAGATCAAGCTAGTCCATCCTAAAGGAAATCAGTCCTGAATATTCATTGGAAGGACTGATGCTGAAGCTGAAGCTCCTATACTTTGGCTACCTGATGTGAAGAACTGACTCATTAGAAAAGACCCTGATGCTGGGAAAGATTGAAGGCAGGAGGAGAAGGGACAATAGAGGATGAGATAGTTGGATGGCATCACCGACTCAATGGACATGAGTTTGAGCAAGCTCCAGGAGTTGGTGATACACAGGGAGCCTGATGTGCTGCAGTCCATGGGGTCACAAAGATTTGGACACGACTGAACTGAACTGATACTTTTCCAATAAAATAAAAGTTAAAAGTACAGAACCAATTTTAACTTCTCCATAACAATGCTCCATACCAATTTTAAAAGCTTGCAATGAAAAAGTTGAGGAAACACCTTGCAATTTGGTTTGGGACATATGCTCATTCCTATCTTAAAAAGAAATCTTCAAAGCAGTTTCCCTAGAAATCTGTAATTTACTGGAGTAGAAGATAACAGATGCAATAAATAGAAATTATCATATAAATGTCAAGTCCTACTACTCTATATGAAATAAATTTCCCATGTGACTGCAAATATATGAAAAACAATGCTTAACTTTATCATTCAGTTTAAAAAGATCAATACAAGGGATTGATATAATTTTCTTGAAAGTTAGATTCCACATGATTGTTAGATAATGGAAAACATTTTTGGAGAATGTACATTATAGAATAAGTAAATAAATTAATGAACTCTTGCCTGCCAAGTGATACACAAAAGAAAACAGAAAATCCCATTGATATCATAACCTTTATTTCTAACCTAGCAGGACCTTCTATATGCAGGAGGTATAGGAATTCTTACTGTTAAATTAGTGATAAAAATCATAGATTAGGTAAGGCTAAATCTATAATTCTAAGGAATTTTACCATTGTGCTGCTTAATTTTTACAGTTTAAAAAACACTTTTAAAATCATACCTATAGTTTGTACAGCATCATTTTCCCACGGTCAAACTATTCCATGTTCATTTACACCTTGCTTTGTTCACAGTGCACACAAAATGTGATTGTTTTAGCATTGCATAAAACATAGAAGAATAAGTTAATTGAGTGCATAGAGATCAAACGAATTTAAGGGGAGAAAAATAGTAATTCTACTAGCAAAATTAGAGCACAGAATTTGAACTATTTTGTCATTACAGGCCTAAAAAGGGCCACAAATTCAGGTTTACATTTCCAAATCATCACAGTAAAGAGGAGACAAAAATCAGAAGATTCAGCCTCGATGAAAAATAAAAGATGAGGAGAGGCATAGCTCTGCATGATTTTAAGGCCTCAGAGAAATTTCTACAATAAGTCCTTAACAAGTATATTAAGGACTGATATATTTTCTTGTATATATGTGCATATAGATATATCTTGCTGGGGTCCAGCCCCGGTGGATCCAGGGTAATTCGAAGGTGGGGACAGAATCGGCGTCCTGGAGAAAACTTATTTAATTACAGATTTAGAGGGAGATTAGAAACAGATAGTGTAGTAGGAGAATTAGTGGAGAAAAGAGGATGAATAACTGGTTTACATGGAATACCAATCACCACCTACGTAGGCCACAGGCGTCTTTCCATTCTCCCGAAGGAGAGGAGGCACTGAGGCCTCCCAGATCCAATCTCAGAAGCCCAGGCAGAATTAGCAGGTTTGGTGAGTACCCACATTTCAGATTGGAATTCAGCCAGGAAAACGGGGAGTGAGAAAGAAACAACACGGGGAATCAGTCTTTCCAGAAACTGATCCGATTTCTTTATTTTTCAGGTTGGTTTATATACCTTTTTGTTATACATAGGGATGAATACAGAGTCACGCGGGGGTCAGCAGACCTGACCCTTGTCACAATCAGGTGCTTCATATAAAATTATACAAAGGTCTTATGAGTTTCATCATCTTTTAGCCATGAGGTCTGCTGACATTATATGGCCCTTTCTGATACCGGTCAGTTAACCAGAAAACTTATTTTTCCAGGGGTGATTTTTTCTTAAATCAGGCGCCACCCTCCAAATAAAGTTGCATTCCTATAGAATGAGGGTGTAGTGAGTTACAGTCAACAAAGGAATTTACTTAACCCAAGGTTTAACATGATTAATCTTAAAGGTTAATACTTATTTCTTCTATATGCTGTTATATTCATTATAAGGGCAGGAATATGGAGATTTAGCAGCAAATATTGGCTCAACAAATGTAAACCCTTCACCAATGTTCCCCTTAAGATCTATTTTGTCTTAAGATAGTGATAAAGTCACATTTTTACATAGCAAGGACACAGTGATTTATAACAAAGTACAGTGATCTATAACAAAAGAGAAAATACATTAACTCAAAAAGTCTAGTATTGCTAACATCAAAAACTACTATATTTCCTTTTCTATATTCCAAATACATTGATTAATATATTTCCAGGTGCCTAAGGATATGGAGGCCTGATGGCAATCATTGACTCATCAATGAAAAAAGCCCTACGCTAATACTCCAAACTCTCTGTGCTGTTTATGATTGAGAGGTTGTCACACAAGCTAGTCTGTCAGCAGAGAGGTTTGACCTGAGACATCCTTGTCACACCCAGGGCAGGGAATTAGCAGTAATTATTGCCACAACAAATGAAGGAAAAACCCTTCACCAATATAATTCCTAATCAACCTACTAATACTATACTAATGATCTACTAACTTCTCAAAAGAGTCTGTATTTAGAAAGTTTTAAAACATCCCATGCCTCTCACAGTTGGCAGGCTGTGAACAATCACATGCGGCCTGAAGAGCCTGATCAGGCAGGCCAGAGAACCTTCAGAGTTCGTAAGTTGAAACACTCTTGTCACGCCCAGGAATTTTTATTAACTGGAGCTGCAAGTTAACTCCTTCTCTGAGAGAAATGGTTATGGGGGAGAGCCCCCCGTAAAGTACTCTGATTTTGGGGGTAGATGCTCAGGAACAGGGGGTTTCCTGAGGCTTGATCATGCCTTTGCCAAGCTTCCTTCCTCATGACCTTTGCCGTGGGCGGAGTTCCTCACGCTGGCTCCGAACATATATATATCCATGCATATTATTTCCCTCATTCTCATAAAATACTTTCTAAGGGAGGTTTTAATCTTTAAAATTATCACCTTAATTGTCTATGTATTTTTTAGTCTCTGTGTAGACATTTTAGCATTTTCATATCTTGGAGTAATCTTTGACTCCACCCTCTAACTCATCCTCCCACAACTTATCAATCTCAACTCCTATTCATTTTTCTTCCTAAATATTCCTCAGATCCTTTTAATTTCTCCTTCTCTTCACTGTCTCCACTAATTTCAATAAATATTCTCACAACTGAACTCTATGGCAGCCTTGCAGCTGACGTATCACTGCCCATAGACATTCTCACCATCTACTTTAAAATGCCACTCTATTCTTCTAAATCTCTTTACTTTGGCCTCATTATCTTAAGAAACAACCCAGGACATTAACACTGTTTATAAGTCCTTCGTAACTAGGTCCTTATTAATTTTTTAGAATCATTACTCCTCCCAACCTCCGTTCTCTCAGCCATATTATAAAATTTGTCTCCAAGCTCTTCCTATCTTATCTCTGATTTTTGCACTGGTCCCTCTATTTGGAATAGAGACCCCATCTCCACCTGACTCCTCCTCAGCATTTAGGATTCAAGTTACTTCTCTGGAAAGCCTGCTTTGACTTGCCTCCCCTTAGTCAAATGTCTCAATATAGCATTGTGTTAATACTTTCACTGGACTTTTTTCTTTTGTAGCCTTTATCATTATTTATTTAATCACTGCTGTGATCTAAATGTTTGTGTCCCCGCAAAATTCATCTGTTGAAAACCTAATGTCCAAGCTGATGGTATTAGGAGGTGGAACTATGGGCAGGTGATTAGGTTATGAGGGTAGAGACCTCAAAAAATGGGATTAGTGTCTTTATGAAAAGGTTCCAGGGAGCTCCTTACATCCTTCTGCCATGAGAGGACACAAGAAGCCTGAGACATGGAAAGGGGCCCTCACCAACCGTGCTGGTACTCTGATCTCAAATTCAAGCCTCCAGAATTGTTAGAAATAAATGTCTATTGTTTATAAGCTACCCAGGTATTTTGCTGGAGCAGTCCCAACTGACTAAGGCAATCTCCTCACTTACTACTCAGCTTTACATCTCTATGACTATCCTGTATGTGCTAAGTCACTTCAGTTGTGTCCTATTCTTTGTGACCCCCTGGACTGTAACCCAACAGGCTCCTCTGTCCACGGGATTTTCCAGGCAAGAATAATTGGAGTGGGTTGCCATACCCTCCTCCAGGGGATCTTCCCCACCCAAGGATTAAACCCATGTCTCCTGCATCTCCTGCACTGGCAAACAGGTTGGGCCGTTACCATTAGCACCACCTGGGAAGCCCATGACTATTCTTTACTCCAGTTTTATTTTCCAAAATTTAGTCCTTAGATCACAACTATTTTAAAATGCAGATTCCTGGTTCCTAACTATACCAGACTCAGAATCTCTAAGAATGGAATATAAGAACATGCTCTTTTAATGAACACTCTAGATCATGCTATAAAATATAAAGCCCCTATATAATTGTAAGTTTTATACTAGTTACTTTTGAAAAGATAAGAAGAAGTAGGTGAAAGTTACTTTGCTTGTATGTTTAGCACAATATGTCAAAAACATTATTATTTTAATAAGTAATCGATATAAATATTAACAGATATTTTATATTTTTATACTAATTCTTCAAATCCAGTGTGTAGGTGATGCTTGCAGTACATCTAGTTCAGACTAGCCACATTTCACTGGCCTCTGAACTAAAGAATATTACTTGCCATCCACCTCTGCAAGGATTAGGTCGTTAGCCATTGCAGTTGCTGATCTTCAACACCCGCTGAGAGGAGTCCTGGAGAGAGATCAGGAATCAGACCCTCTGTGCTATGGGAAAATCTGACATAACAGATGTTCTGATAGTTAGATATTTTCAGGAGAAAAATTTTTGAAAGCAATTTCTTACATCTTCTTATACATAGAAAAGCACTAACAGAGACCTCCCCCTGGTGGCTAGTGGCAACCTTCTTGTGAGCAGTAGCATCCTTCTGCCAAGATGTATGCTAAAATTACATGTACCTCCTTCACAAAATCATAGATATACTGACCTTCTCCCCTGGTTTCCCCCCCACCTACCTCTGCAGAGAAGTTCCTTAGAGCTATCTGAGAGTTTTTCTTCTGGGTTGTAGTCCTCAGGAAGGTCCATCCAAATAAAACTGAACTCACAGCTCTCATGTTCCGCCTTGTTTTATTCAGTCAACAGCCACATGTAGCAAGTAGCTGCCATTTAAGACAGAATAATACAGATGATTCTGTCACTGGATACTGACAATTTAACCCCAATAAAAGAGATTATAATCACCTTTCAGATCATTTTAACTCATATATATGCCAAGCACATAGTAAACGATCAAAAATTTCTTGTTTTGCTGTTGAATATTACACTTTTCAGTTTTAAAAGAGCATAAGATGATCCTGAAAAATCAGAAAAAGAAGTCTTTGAGAGATGGCTTACATATGGCAGGTTGCAGCATCTCAAAGCTAAAATAAAAATGTTTCTATTCCCACAGCCACTTCTATCATGACTACCATGTGCCCTCTGTTATAATTACATTGAGCCCAAAGGTATAATTGCCACTTGAAAACATCTTGAGCTGGGAAACATTGGGATAAGAAAATGTGGAAAAGCCTGGAGGAACCTACAAGCAATAACATATATCACTAAAAATTATAACAAAACACACATGCCCACATATACATTTCAGCAGCATCCTTCTCTACAGCCAACGTTTCCAAGGCTGTGAATTTAGCCTCACCTCTTGAACCATGTTCCCACTTTAAGGTTGATGGTTATTACCCCAAAAAGAAAAGAAATGAGGAGCTATGATCTAAACACTGAGACATTAACTATCAAAGAGTCTGTTAAATCTCATATTAACCTGGTAAATTCCTATTTTCTCACTTTCTAAGAGGAAAAAAAAATTAAAGAAGCACAGTGCTTATATGATTTATAATAAAGAAACTCATTTTTTCCAAATGTCAACAGATACTTTTCAAGTCTATCCTGAAACAGTAACACAGCAACCTTGAAAAAGGAAAGGACTGAAGAATAGAAGCCCAACTTGACCCCAACTTTGCTTATCCCCATTATTTTTAATGTGCAAAACAGGAGTAATAAGGAACAATAGATTTTTCTGCATCCTATTGATTTCAATGTAAGAAGGATTAAAAAACCTGTTATTTTTCCATATGGTAATCCAATTCATGTGTTGTTTATGCTATTTGGATATGTGGAACACTTAAATTTAACATCTTCAAAAGTTTTATCAACATATCTGTATTCAAAGGGAGAGAAATTTATGTAAAAATGACCTCTGCTGCTTCAAGGGTCATGAGAAAACAGAAAGAAATGAGAGGTGCTGCTTTCAAAGCAAACAAAAAAACAGTGAAAATCCAGCTCAGCCTTTAGTTTCTGATGGCTCACTCCTCTCCTTCTACACCCCACATGTTGTGGAGGGAAGGGGGTGGAACATGTATCCTTTCTATCTAAACAGGAAGCCACATAAAAAGCTTCTGACTAGATCAAAATTTGCTGAGGAATCGATCATCTCTTCATTGCTGGTACCTATTCTTCTGCCTGCTCTCCCTAGATGTTTCAGCTGTGTGACTGTTTTCTAAATTTGTACCCAGACTTCTGAACTCCCTTCTGTGTTCTCCTGGTCCTTCTTTGCTTAATCCCAAGACATCAATCTGAAAACTGCTTTACTGTTTGCCTATTTCTGGTCCCCTCTAACCTTGCTGTCATTGTTCAGCCACCCAGTCATGTCTGATTCTTTGTGACCCCATGTACTACAGCACACCAGGCCTCACTGCTCTTGCTGCTGCTGCTGCTAAGTCGCTTCAGTCGTGTCCAACTCTGTGTGACCCCATAGACAGCAGCCCACCAGGCTTCTCTGTCCCTGGGATTCTCCAGGCAAGAATACTGGGGTGGGTTGCCATTTCCTTCTCCAATGCCTGAAAGTCAAAAGTGAAAGTGAAGTTGCTCAGTCATGTATAACTCTTCGTGACCCCATGGACTGTAGCCTACCAGGCTTCTCCATCCATGGGATTTTCCAGGCAAGAGTACTGGAGTGGGGTGCCATTTCCTTCTCCATCAGGCCTCCCTGGCCCTCACCGTCTCCCAGAGTTTGTTCAAGTTCATGTTCATTGCATTGGTGATGCCGTCCAGCTATCTCGTCCTTTGATGGCCTCTTCTCCTTCTGTCCTCAATCTTTCCCAGCATCAGGAACTTTTCCAATGAGTTTTCTGTTCACAACAGATGACCAAAATACTGGAGCTTCAGCTTCAGCATCTGTTCTTCCAGCAAATATTCAGGATTGAACCTGATTATAGGAAGGAAATAACTGGGCAAGTTAACCTCACTCCTGAATTACACTCTCCTGAATGCACATCATGCCTGGTCTAACCTTTTGATTCTGTTCCTAGATAAAAACAAGAATTAAGAGTTAAGCAGTTTAAAAAAATGACTAGCTCTCTAACCAAAAGAGCCCCCTTAGCAATCTTGTGGGCAGATCACGTGGGCAAGATAACACCTGAACAGAGAGTCAGTCAGTCTGCCCTCAATGGAGAATGATGCAAAAGGCAACCTCCTGCCTCAATCATTCACCAAGATTCTTCCCCCATCTGCCCCTTTAAAAACTGTCATGACTGGGCAGAATCTTCAGAGTTGTCTCTGGTCATGAGTCTGCCTTCTCCCCAGATAGCCAGCTTTTCTGATTAAAGCACCTTTCCTTTCTACTGGTACTTGCCTCTCAAATGATTGGTTTTTGAGCAATGAGCTCAGTAACAACTCCAGCCTGGAGGGTGGACCCTTCAGTGTCTTACACACCTAGTTCTGGTTCCACTCTGTGCTCTGCAGCAACCCACAACAACCTGGCACTGAGGAAATTGATGTTAAAAGAGCACCGGCAAGCTGTGGTTTCCCAGTGTCAGTTTCAGGGACAATGCAAATAGAACCATCAGGGAAGCTGAGGAGACAAAATTACTCTGAGCAGAGAAAGTTCCTGTCCTAAAGGATGAAGCACAGCTGAGGGTCTGTCATACTGACTCAAAGTTCCAACCCTGCCTCTGCCCTTTGCTTCTAATAAATATAACATGAAATATACACAGAACAGGGAGATGTGTGGCAGTATGGAGACCAAATGCTTTTTCACTTCATTTCATGAAGATCTGAAACCATCTGACAAGGATTTTACAGTAACTTAGGTTAAATCTAGGATGATAGATAAGTTTTAACATTTGACTCCTGTATTTCTCCATCTGAAATATATCAGCCATCTCTTTTCCATTTCCTGTCACTTCAGTGTTGTTTTAAGTCTTATGAAAATTAAATAATCTCTCTCTAAAATAAGACTTATATAAGAGGATATATGTTCTTAGAGTGGACAATCGATTATAAAGCTTTACTCTCCAAAATGTGGCTGCAAATTGACACCAAACTGGGAGAGAAGGACTGAAAAGAGTTCAGTGTATATAGCAAATTATGAAATTGCTGGTAACTTGATATGCTTTTGGAAATGAAAGACAGACTGTAATACATTGAAGAATGAGTGAATAGGAAATATAGAAGTGGACACAGCAAGTGTTCATTGTTTCAAGAGACTTCGTAAAACAGGATCCCAAAGTCCTAGAAGAGTTTTAAGAGCAAAGAGATTTGGGCATTGTTATGAACTCAGTGGAAGGAGTCAGTTAATTAATAGATCTTAAACAATAATAAGCTTTTAAACTATCTGTGAAACACATATAACAAGCAAAAATGTAAACTCTGAAACATAAAAATTACATAGGACATAGATTCTAACCAAAATATAAGACTCCCTTTCCTACACACACATACATATCTACCTTCTAGGAAATTATAAACTTCATTTTAAATCAATTTTAATCTTTTAAAAAACAAATGACAGTGAAAGCACTACATATCAAAACCAATGTGATGTAGTTCAGATAACATCCAAGAGAAAATAGGCAGATGAAAATGAATTGAATAAAAAATAAGATAAAAAAATGCACAAAGCAGAATTCAGTTAGAGAAGGCAGATAAAAGAAAAATCAAATAAGCATAGATAAAGCAAAAGAATATTAAGGAAAACATCACATCTAATGGTGAAATATTAAAAGAGGCTGCATTAAATTTAGAAACCCTATCATTTAACATTATCCTGGAGATTTTAAGTCCTTGCAAAACCAGACAGGAAAAATATGAGCCATAAACATTGAAAAGGAAGATAAAACTGCTATTATCTGAGGATGATATGATTGCCTAATTACAAATATGGGAGAGAAAGAGAGAGAAAAGTTTAAATACTAGCCTTGAAAAGAAAGTATCTCTTTAGTTGATTCTATAGGGAAGGAAATAAGAATGTGGCTGCACAAAGCTAAGACTGGGCACCCAATTGACCATTTCCTCTCTGAATTAGATGAACATTTCCCAAGTGAGAGGAAGCTGGGAGTTGAATAGAGACTTGAGAGTTTGGAAATCTGGAATAACCACACAGGTCAATGCTTTTTGATCAAATTTGGGGAATCCAGATGAATTTATACACCAAAAATTAAATGAGGGAGACATCAAATATTTTTGCATTACTAGACTATTTGTAGTGAACTTAGAAACTGGAGGAGCACAAAAATGTATTGCGTTTGGGACAAAAGAAATTTTCAAATAAGGGGTGAAAGAAAGTGGAAGTGATAGAGAACTATAGCAAGTGCCAGAATCATTGATTTGCTTTGCCAGTCTATGTAACTTTGCCAAATTATTACAAGAAACCAAAATGCCCTATAGTTATCTTTTCTCCCTGTTCTTTTATTTTTGCCTGATCTGCAATATAGATGAGGTACTGAAAATTTGCATAGAATAATGTTATTATTTAACTGCTGAAACTGCACAATGTTACTTGCAGACCAAGAATAGAAGAGGTAAATATACATTACTTAAATTCTATTTACATGACTAAGTAAATGAAGATGTGTTTTTTAATCAAACAAAGCATTTCTGCTTTAAATGTATAAATTGAAGGGTATAAATAGAATCTTTCATTGTTCCTCACTGTTTTCTGTGAGGGTCAGAGACTTTTTTTAATTATCTCCTATTATCCCAGATACAGCTTGACTGACCTTTATGCATCCATATATATATATATATATATATATACACACACACAAGCACAAGTATACACACACTCCCTCTCATCTCTATATATGAAGGGTACTGATGTGACTGCTCACTACACAATTAAACACACTCCCTTCTCCATCTAATTAGACCACTAAAAATTATTTAAGCGTGTCTATTATATTTCTGTCTCCTTGCAGCACATAACAATACAATCCCCTCTTGGTGAAAAGTGTGACAATGGTAGTCATAACTTTCTATTACATTTGGAAGTGGTGGGTGAATTCACTGGGGGAATAATTTCAGAATTTTGATGGAGGATTTATGTGCCAAAGTTCCCATTTCTATTAACCAAATTTGTGCACATAACTCTTGCTGAACTTCTTTAGAATCTAGACATCAGGAACTGCATTCAATCAAGATTAATACCAGTGTACAGGTTGCTATGAATGTTCCAGATCGACAAAGGCAGTGGGGACACAAAAGGAAGCAGCTTTATTGGAATGCATCTGCAATTCAGTCATCTCATGTGAAACAGTGTGCTGTAAATTCACAAGTATAATCTGTGCTGGAAATACTCAAGCTGTACTGTAAATCCAATCTCACACTCTCTAATGGGAATTTATCCTGGAGATGAGTACAGTATCTGCTGCCGGGCAGTGTAATTGAATGGGACACTCTAATTGAAAAAAAAAAAAAAAAAACTGCATTTACATAGTCGCACATATATAAAAAGTCAAGATGATGCTGTACTTTAGAGGCAAGATAATTTTGCAAGTGCTGAGAAATGTTTAAATATTAATGTTGCTTGTGGTTCCAAATTATGAAAACCAATTCCTCATCTTGTTTTCAACGCAATAGGACTAAAGTCACTTGCCTTTGTTCAAATATTGCAAAGTGTTAATCATCTTGCTTTTAAGAACCCAGTAAAGGCTGCAGCTGTTAAAACTACACTTATGACCTACAGCTTATGAGATATAAATTTATGTGATACACCACATTGAGCTGATTGCTTGGAAATCTCAGCTCTCTTATTGACTGATTTTACCTATTATGATATGGCCTTGAAAGGAGTCTCCACCTTTTGTTCTGGTTATTAATTTTACCTCTTGGTACAAAGCTGCAAGTCAGCTACTCTTCCTCCTAGCCAGAGAGTAGTCTATATGTTATAGATCTACGCTTCTCTGAAAATGTACAGAGAGGCCAAACACAAACTGGCATCATTACATGGATTATGCAAACCAATGTCAGCTGGGGCGGCCATCCCTGAACTCTAGAAAAGATTAATACAAGAGCCCTATAATTGAGGAAAGACAAACTGGATCTTAGCTTGAAATATGCAAGGACAAGAGGGTCCTTTGCATCAGACATTTCAGGAATGCAAAAGAACGGAGACTTCTTAACCATCGCTTTCTCCCAAGAACAGAGGACTCAGGTGAAGTTCAGCTTTGTTAGAGTGCTATTGAACAACGCAGCTGCTGCTGCTACGCTTCAGTCGTGTCCAACTCTGTGCGACCCCATAGATGGCAGCCCACCAGGCTCCCCCATCCTTGGGATTCTCCAGGCAAGAACACTGGAGTGGGTTGCCATTTCCTTCTTCAAAGCGTGAAAGTGAAAAGTGAAAGTGAATTCGCTCGGTCGTGTCCGACCCTTATTGACCCCATGGACTGCAGCCTACTCCGTCCATGGGATTTTCCAGGCAAGAGTACTGGTGTGGGTTGCCATTGCCTTCTCCACTGAACAACGCAGAGGGGACCATAAATCTCCGGGGTGGGACAGAATGGGGTCTAATGAACAGTCCCTGGAGGACTCTTGTTGGCAGTTTTCATGTAAAAGAAGAAAACTCTTTGTCAAGAAGTGATGGCAAAACTCCATTGTTTTGGGTTCTGGACATCAGGCATCTTAAAAGAGGGATGCCTAAAATGAACAAGCGATACATTAATGTACCCCTCACTAAGGGTAACCAATTCAGTGGATACCAAGAAGTCAGAGAAGGAAATCTTTCAGGTTTGTATTCCACCCACTGAGTTTTGTGAAGCTTTTGAGCTAGAATGGTGATGCTCTTGGTGTTATGCACAGTCCTGGTTACCATTTATATTGGGTTGATCAAAAAGTTCGTTCAGATTTTTCCATAACATCTTGCAGAAAAACACAAACTTTTTGGCTGACCCATTATAAAGGTGTGCATGCCCAAAGTATTTCTCCAGACTTCCAAAGTGGCCCAGGTGGTAACCTGTTCAGGGAGACTTTGGGACTATGCATGATCTGCTAAGGTGTCAAGGATTATATCAAGTTATCAGGCTTCAGAGTTCCTTCAGATCTTGGGGAAAAGGTCCAGTTGCCAAGCAACCTAGAATCCCATTATGAATTTTAGCTTTCAGTGGTGCTGAGCCAGGTGGAAGAAAGAAAAATTTGAAAACTTTGATGAGTGATAGCCAGCTTTGAAGGGAATAGAAAAATTGGCAACGATTGACAATTTGGGCTTAGTAACAAGATTCAGCCCAATTTCTGATTAGGTGCCAACACTGATTTTTCTATAGGTAGAGACAAATTCAATTAAATCTATATAGAAAAGACAGTTTAAATACCCATCATTTACCCACAATTTTAAAGAGGTACAGAATACCATAGTGTTCATAGTATCACTATTTACAATAGCCAAGACATGGAAGCAACCTAAATATCAATTGACAGGTGAACGAATAAAGATGTGGTACATATATATAATGGAATATTGCCCAAACATTAAAAATGATGAAAGAATGCCATTTACAGCAACATGGCTAGACCTAGAGATTATCATACTCATACTAAGTGAAGTCAGTCAGAGAAAGACAAATATGATATGATGTTGCTTATATGTGGAATCTAAAAAACAAAAGATAGAAGTGAACTTATTTACAAAACAGAAATAGACTCACAGACATAGAAGACAAACTTGTGGTTACCAAAATGGAAAGGGGAGTAAGGATAAATTAAGAATTTGGGATTAACAGATAACATACTATTATATAAAATAGATAAACAACAAGGACCTACTATAGAGCATAGGAAGCTATATTTGATGTCTTATAATAACACATAATGGAAAAGAATCTGAAAATATATATATATATATATATATATATATATATATATATATAACAACTGAATCACTTTGCTGTACACCTGAAACATTGTAAACCAACTATTCTTGAATAAAAAAATAATTATTTATACCTATGACTGATTCATGTTGAGGTTTGACAGAAAACAGCAAAATTCTGCAAAGCAACTATCCTTCAATAAAAAATTAATTAATTAAAAATATTCTCATACAACTTCAGTAGATTATCAAAGTGAAGAAATGAACAGTAATGCACTATTTTTAGCTAATATAATTAACTTTATTCAAAGTTACTTTGCTGTATACCTGAAATGAACACACCATTATTAATCAGCTATATTCCAATATAAAATAAAATTTTTAAAAAATAAAAATAAACAAAAGAGGTACAAAATAGATCAAAGACAATGAATGAAATTGTGCCACAGAGAACGCATAGTTTTCCATTGAAACACTAAATTTCTCTTTATGGTCATACTTACTTGGATCTAAAATAATCTCAAAGAAAGACATTCTTATTTCAAAATAAGAATGGTCTTATTAGATTTAGTCTTATTATATATACATAGATATAGTGAGAATGGTAATTTATCTTACATTTGGTAATTTATCAAAATGGTAATTTACCTTATCTTTTGTTTTGCTGGACATTTTCATACATAATTTCAGTTTTGTCTTTTTAAAAAGCCTCTTAGGGCTAGGAAGCCAAGCCAAGAACTTTCCAGCAGACCTCCCCAGTAGTACCCATAAATTTGTTAGAATTCTCCTCTTGAGTTATCTAAAAGATCCTGTTTTGAGGGTGGTGTTTGGGATCCCCAAGAACATTTTGGCTTAGTGATTCACTAAAAGGATTCACAGAACTCAGAAAACCCATTATATTCACAGTTCTGGCTTATTACCAAAAAAGATATACACTGAAAACTACAAGGAAGAAGTTCACAGGGAAGAGACCAGGAAACACTAGGTAGAAGCTTCCTGTTCTCTTTTCCCAATGAAGTCTAACACTTAATCCTCCCAGATATGGTGGATGTCAACACATAAGAGTGTTGCCAACCAAGGAAGTTTACCCAAACCTCGTGTCTGGGGTCGTTATCAAGGGTCAGTCACATAGGCAGGGTTGACTGCCTGTGCAACTGATCGTAGCCTCCAGTCCTTCCAGAGATGAAGCTGATGGACCAGGGTTCATCATTCCACATGGCCCCAGGTCCCCACCATGAATCAATTAATGTTTTACTTTTACATACTGTTAGTATAGAACATGTGATGTGGTTGTAGACCCTCAAGTAAACAAAGACTCTTATCAGCTAGGATATTCCAAGAGCCTAGAGGTTACTACTGCCCAAGAGCCAGGTCAAGGTCCAAATCTTTCTTTAGTGTGTGCAGGGTATAGACAAACTAGATACTGAACTTACCCTTTACTGCACTGGGCCAACCAGGAAATGAGTTCCTTACAAATCTATGATGTTGGGAGCCTCATAAGCAGGTGCCAAGTTAGCTTTTCCAGGAGGGCTTTGTAAGAATTGACTCCATAGAGTCAAACTTTGCTCTTTAGGAGTAACTTCTCATATCTGAAGTGGCTGCTTATATCTGATTAAATGAGCATCATTATCAAATATGACATCATTATCAAATATGACATAAATGATTTCAATTATGTCCTCATAATAAGAAAAACAGATTCTTATTGAGACTATATATTAATAAATAATTATTTTGACCTGAGCATAAGAACACTTGTAGAATTCTTCAAGGAGAAAAAGGTATCACTGACAAAATTTTCATTTCAGTTTACAAAAGCACATCATGTCTGACTCTTTCTGACCCCAGGGACTCTATCCCACCAGGCTCCTCTGTCTGTGGGATTCTCCAGGCAAGAATACTGGAGTGGGTAGCCATTCCCTTCTCCAGGAGATCTTCCCTACCTAGGGATCTTCCCTATCCAGAGATTGAACCTGAGTCTCCTGCATTGCAAGTATATTCTGTACCAGCTGAGCCACCAGGGAAGCCCAAATAGTTATACACTACAGATAACTAGAAGAAATGGGAATGGGATTCTCTTTATATCCAAAAAATAGAACATTAAAATCTGAACAATATTCCAAACAAAATCCATAATCATCCTTGATAAGTTCCTTTCATCCTGTATAACAAATTCTCATTCTTGATCTTGGGTCAGCAGTCTCATAAGTCTGTCAGCTTTTCAGCTAGAATTCTAGAAATCTTGACTCAACCACTGGTCTCAAAGTTATTTAAAAAACGAACATAGTTACCAGTGGGGGAGTGAGGGAGGGATAAATAGGGAGACTAGTGTTGGTCTTTAGTACAGACCAGAGCCTGGTGGACCAGAGTCAATGAAAAGAGAGAGAGAGAGAGAGAGAGAGAGAGCAGTATCTCTTGGGTTATGTGGAAAACCAATAAAGCCCATGCACAGGACTTGTACCGCTCACAAAAGCACAGGGTGTCCTCTCAAGGAGGTCTTGAAAGCCTGGGCAAGACAGTGAGCTCGGCAGGTCTCCATGCTCCGAAGAGAATGAAGACAGAAAGAAGGACGCAGGGGACCCAAGTCTCTAGTGGAGCAAGGGTATTTTATTAGCAGAAACTCAGGCTTACATATCTTTAGCAAAATGATTACTCAGCCATTACAAAGAATGAAATTCCATCAGTCACAACAAAATGGATAGTCTAATACATACAAGGTCATTGACTCTGAAAAGAGTCACTGAAGGGAGCTACTGAAATGGATCCAAGCAGGTAGCCTTTCCCATGATCTCAATCCTGAGAACTGCATGCAGCGCTACTCGTTCCTGGAATAGGAACTGATGAGGAACAGAGAATCACTGAGAAATAGCACACAAAGAAAGAAAAATGCAACATATTGGATTCCTTAAAGCTGAATGTCCCCTAACAGACTAGGACTGACATATACACATGATGATATACAAAATAGATAATTAAGAAGGACCTACTATATAGCACAGAGAACTCTACTCAGGAATCTGTAATAATCTATATGGGGAAAGAATTTTAAAAAGAGTAGATATAAGTATGTGTATAACTGATTCATTTTGTTGCACACCTGAAATTAATACAACATTGCAAATCAAATATCAGTTCAGTTCAGTTCATTCACTCAGTCATGTCCTACTCTGTGACTCAATGAACTGCAACATACCAGGCCTCCTTGTCCATCACCAACACCCAGAGTTTACTCAGACTCATGTCCATTGAGTCAGTGATGCCATCCAACCATCTCATCCTCTGTCATCCCCTTCTCCTCCTGCCTTCAATCTTTGCCAGCATCAGGGTCTTTACAAATGAGTCAGTTATTCGCATCAGGAGGCTAAAGTACTGGTGTTTTAGCTTCAAAATAAATCCTTCCAATGAATATTCAGGACTGATTTCATTTAGGAAGAACTGGTTGGATCTCCTTGCAGTCCAAGGGACTCTCAAGAGTCTTCTCCAAAACCACAGTTCAAAAGCATCAATTATTTGGTGCTCAGCTTTCTTTGTAGTCCAGCTCTCACATCCATACATGACTACTAGAAAAACCATAACTTTGACTAGATGCAAAGTTGGCAAAGTAATGTCTCTCATTTTTAATATGCTATCTATGTTGGTCATAACTTTTCTTCCAAGGAGCAAGCATCTTTTAATTTCATGTCTGCAGTCATGATCTGCAGTGATTTTGGAGCCCCCTAAAATGAAGTCTATCACTGTTTTCATTGTTTCCCCATCTATAGGCCATGAAGTGATGGGACCAGATGCTATGATCTTAGTTTTCTGAATGCTGAAATTTAAGCCAACTTTTTCACTCTGCTCTTTCACTCTCATCAAGAGGTTCTTTACTTCTTCTTCGCCTTCTGCCATAAGGGTGGTGTCATCTGCATATCTGAGGTTATTGATATTTCTCCTGGCAAGATATTTCTCTCTTGATTCCAGCTTGTGCTTCGTTCAGCCCAGAATTTCTCATCATGTACTCTGCATATAAGTTAAATAAACACAGGGTGACAATGTACAGCCTTGATGTACTTCTTTCCTGATTTGAAACCAGTCTGTCGTTCCATGTCCAGTTCTAACTGTTGCCTCCTGACCTGCATACAGATTTCTCAAGTGGCAGGTGAGGTGGTCTGGTATTCCCATCTCTTTAAGAATTATCCAGAGTTTGTTGTGTTCCACAAAGTCAAAGCTTTGCCATAGTCAATAAAGCAGAAGATATTTTTCTGGAACTTTCTTGCTTTTCGATGATCCAATGGATGTTGGAAATTTCATCTCTGGTTCCTCTGCCTTTTCTAAATCCAGCTTGAACATCTGGAAGTTCACAGTTCACGTATGTTGAAGCCTGGCGTGGAGAATTTTGAGCATTACTTTACTAGTGTGTGAGATGACTGCAATTGTGCAGTAGTCTGCACATTCTTTGGCATTGCCTTTCTTTGGGATTGGAATGAAAACTAACCTTTTCCAGTCCTGTGGCCACTGCTGAGTTTTCCAAATTTGCTGCTGAACTGAGTGCAGCACTTTCACAGCATCATCTTGTAGGATTTGAAATAGCTCAAATGGAATTCCATCGCCTGCACTAGCTCTGTTTGCAGTGATTCCTAAGTCCCACTTGACTTCACATTCCAAGATGTCTGGCTCTAGGTTGGTGATCACACCTTCATGATTATCTGCATCATGAAGATCTTTTTTGTACAGTTCTTCTGTGTATTCTTGCCACCTCTTCTGAATATCTTCTTCTGTTATGTCTATACCATTTCTGTCCTTTATCAAGCTCATTTTTGCATAAAATGGTCCCTTGGTATCTCTAATTTTCGTGAAGAGATCTCTAGTCTTTCCCATTCTATTGTTTTTCTCTATTTCTTTGCATTGATCACTAAAGAAGGCTTTCTTATCTCTCCTTGCTATTCCTTGGAACTCTGCATTCAAATGGCTATATCTTTCCTTTTCTCCTTTGCCTTTCACATCTCTTCTATTCACTTCTATATAAAAGGCCTCCTCAGACAATCATTTTGCCTTTTTGCATTTCTTTTCCTTGGGGATGTCTTGATCCCTGCCTCCTATATAATGTCAGAAACCTCCATCCATAGTTCTTCAGGCACTCTGTCTATCAGATCTAATCCCTTGAATCTATTTCTCACTTTCACTGTAAAATCACAAGGGGTTTGATTTAGGTCATACCTGAATGGTCTAGTGTTTTTCCCTACTTTCTTCATTTTAAGTCTGAATTTGACAGTAAGGAGTTCATGATCTGAGCCACAGTCAGCTCCCAGTCCTGTTTTTGCTGAGTGTATAGAACTTCTCCATCTTTGGCTGCACAGGATATAATCAATCTGATTTCAGTGTTGACCATCTGGTGATGTCCATGTGTAGAGTCTTCTCTTGTGTTGTTGGAAGAGGGTGCTTGCTATGACCAGGGCGTTCTCTTGGTAAAACTCTATTAGCCTTTGCCCTGCTTCATTCTGTACTCCAAGGCCAAATTCTCCTGTTACTCCAGGTATTTCTTGACTCCCTACTTTTGCATTCCAGTAACCTCTAATGCTGGGAGGGATTGGGGGCAGGAGGAGAAGGGGACGACAGAGGGTGAGATGGCTGGATGGCATCACTGACTCGATGGACGTGAGTCTGAGTGAACTCCGGGAGTTGGTGATGGACAGGGAGGCCTGGCGTGCTGCTATTCGTGGGGTCGCAAAGAGTCAGACACAACTGAGCGACTGAACTGAACTGAACCTATAATGAAAAGGACATCTTTTGGGGGTGTTTGTTCTAGAAGGTCTTGTAGGTCTTCATAGAACCATTCAACTTCAGCTTCTTCAGCATTACTGCTTGGGGCATAGACTTGGATTGCTGTGATAGTGAATGGTTTGCCTTGGAAATGAACAGAGAATCTTCTGTCATTTTTGAGATTGCATCCAAGTACTGCATTTCGGATTCTTGTTGACTATGATAGCTACTGCATTTCTTCTAAGGGATTCTTGCCCATAGTAGTAGATGTAATGGTCATCTGAGTTAAATTCACCTATTCCAGTCCATTTTAGTTTGCTGATTCCTAAAGTGTCAATGTCCACTTTTGCCATCTCCTGTTTGACCACTTCCAATTTGCCTTGATTCATGGACCTAACATTCCTATCCAATATTGCTCTTTACAGCATCGGACTTTGCTTCTATTAACAGTCACATCTACAAACTGGGTATTATTTTGCTTTGGTTCCATCTTTTCATTCTTTCTGGAGTTCTCTCTCCACTGATCTCAGTAGCATATTGGGCACCTACTTACTTGGGGAGTTCATCTTTCCATGTCCTATCTTTTTGCCTTTTCATACTGTTCATGGGGTTCTCAAGGCAAGAATACTGACATGGTTTGCCATTCCCTTCTCCAGTGAACCACATTTTGTCAGAACTCTCCACCATGACCCATCTGTCTTGGGTGGCCCTACAGGGCATGGCTCATAGTTTCACTGAGTTAGACAAGGCTGTGGTCCATGTGATCAGATTGTTTAGTTTCCTGTGACTGTGGTTTTCAGTCCGTCTGCCCTCTGATGGAGAAGGATAAGAGGCTTAGGGGAGCTTCCTGAAAGACTGACTGAGGGGGAAATTGGGTCTTATTCTGGTGGATGGGGCCATGTTCAGTAAATCTTTAATCCAATTTTCTGCTGAAGGGTGGGGTTGTGTTTCCTCCCTGTTATTTACCTGGGGCCAGATTATGGAGGAGGTAATGAAGATAATGGTGACCTCCTTCGAAAGGTCCCATATATACACTGCTACACTCAGTGTCCCCAGAACTGCAGCAGGCCACTGCAGACTCACACCTCCGCCGGAGACTCCTGGACACTTATGGGCAAGTCTGGGTCAGTCTCTTGTGGGGTCACTGCTCCTTTCTCCTGGGCCCTGGTATGTATAAGGTTCTGTTTGTGCCCTCCAAGAGTTTGTTTCCCAGTCCTGTGTCAGTTCTGGTGGTTCTATGGTGGGGTTAATGATGACCTCCTCCAAGAGGGCTTATGCCATACCCAGGTAGGTCTGCTGCACCCAGAGCACCTGCCCCTGTGACAGTCCACTGCTGATCCATACCTCCACATGAGACACTCAAACACAGTTCTGTCTCAGTCTCTGTGGGGTCTCTGGGCCCTGGCACACACAAGTTTTGTTTGAGCCTTCTAAGCCTTTCTGACAGATATGGGGTTTGATTCTAAACATGATTTCGCCCATCCTACTGTCTTGCTGGGGCTTATCCTTTATTCTTGGATGTGGGTTATCGCCTCAGAGCCACACCAGTGCCCTATACTCCAATAAAAATATTTTTAAAAAACTATATTGATCAACTACAATTAAGTTTGTCCGAAACATAAAAAAAAAATTAGTCCAAGAACTCTACTAAAAAAAATATTATTTTCTTATTCATGTTCCTGATAGAATTAAGACCTTAAAAATAAAAAAGAAGCCTGTGCCCAAATGTACTGTATATGGTCCTTTTCCATGGGCCTCTAAAACAGTCCTTTATTGAAAACAAAGTGCTCTGGCTATTGCTGATTATAAATGCTTTTAGGAAAGTATTACAGAAACATAAACAGACTATCTCTAGATAACAAAAGATATAAAATAGCTGTGGTTAATATATTATTGATAATTTTCAAAAGAGAAAGATCTAATGAGAGTTCATTATAAGAATAATGGAAATGAAATTTAGTTGTTTCTATGGCATATAAAACTAGATAACTAGATAAAAGTCAGTCTTAAAACTTTTAGACATGTCTATAAACATAATTATTATTCCATTTTCAAAGAAGAGTAGATATTGTATCCAATTTATAAAGATAGATTAACATCTTTACATGGAGAAGGCAACAGCACCCCACTCCAGTACTCTCGCCTGGAAAATCTCATGGATGGAGGAGCCTGGTAGGCTGCAGTCCATTGGGTCGCTAGCAGTCGGACACGACTGAGTGACTTCACTTTCACTTTTCACTTTCATGCATTGGAGAAGGAAATGGCAACCCACTCCAGTGTTCCTGCCTGGAGAATCCCAGGGACGGAGGAGCCTGGTGGACTGCCGTCTCTGGGGTCGCAGAAAGTCGGACACGGCTGAGGTGACTTAGCAGTAGCAGCAGTAGCAACATCTTTACAAAGAAAAAAATCCTCAGGTATAACATATACTAATCCTGAGATATAATTTACCATGACTATACCAAACATGTAGTTATGAAAAGTAAATATCAAGAATATCAAATAGAGAGATTGTCTAAGTCTGGAGTAGTTACAGAGTAGTTCTTAAACAGCTATACATTAATAAAATTCCTTTAGCAAGTGATGTTCATCCTCCATCGAAAACTAGTAGTGTGTGAGATGTTAAATTCAAATTAAAAAGTAAATCTAGACCAAAATGATGTTTTAAAAAATAACTGACAGCATGATGTAAAATAATTTTTTAAATAACTGAAATTATGCTTTGAAAATATGGTAACCTTGCAATGTTGTCTAATATCAGGCAAAGCAACACTGCTACTGCTGCTGCTAAGTCGCTTCAGTCGTGTCTGACTCTGTGCAACCCCATAGATGGCAGCCTACCAGGCTCTGCCATCCCTGGGATTTTCCAGGCAAGAACAATGGAGTGGACTGCCATTTCCTTCTCCTAGGACCCTGATAAATAAAAACATCTCATGGGCACTAAGAGCATTAACAAATCTCTAGGACCTTCCATACAGCATATAATTTCTGAAATATTTGTTTTAATAATGCTTAACTATATAAGAATGACCTGGGGATGGTTAAACATCTCTTTGGATTTGACAATACTTCCCAAGCAGCTCATCATCCCCCCAAATTAACAATTTCTAACAGCATTTTTTTACATGGTGAAAGAATAAATCTTTTGTGATTTCCAGAGGCCTCTCTTAGAAATGCAAACGGCAGTTTCTGCCGCAAAAGATATGACTCAAGTTGGGGAAGGAAAAAAAAATAATCAAAAGTTGTTAGGAGATTCACTATTGTAAAGTAATTAGCCTCCAATTATAATAAATAAATTTATATTAAAAAAAGAATTGGATCATGGGTACCTGAATGACAATACTTTACAACTCATTTCAAAGTAGCAACAAAAGATTTAAAAATAAATATAAAAATCAACATGATTATAGAAAACTTTAATGTGAGAAGTCTTTGTTTTTTTAAATAATCAAGGAAACAATAAAGCCAACATAAACCACAGAAGATTATTCTATAACAGAATCTCTGTTATCTAGATAAACTATGCAGAAGCTAATAACCATTTACAATCTATTACTAAGAGGAGACCCATAATCCCAGAAAATTTTGCCATTTTGAGATAAAGAAAATCAAACTCTAGTTTTGCATTAGTATAATTTGATTCCAAAACTCCTTTAGAAAATCTTATAAATAAATCCATAAAACCCTTAGCCAGCTTTGATTTCAACAAATAAAATTCCCTTTCTAGAAAAGTTTTACAACTTCCTATATCCATTAAGTTTTGTCGTACACCTTTCATTTCTTATTCTAGAACAACCAGTTATATTACTTTAAAACAATACTACTCTCTCTTTTAACAAAAATACATCTTGCATGTCTTCCATACAAAGTTGTTCTTCTTTGCCACTATTGCTCCTAACAGAGTCTCATTCATGTATATTAATTATCACTTTCAACCACAGTAGCTTCTATTTCACAGAGAAAACTAGGAGGTGAATAATGTGAACTGTTACACACCAGCATTTTGCAGGAGAGTAGACAAGCTCATGAATACACATCTCACAACCTCTTACAGCTGTTGAAGTATAACTTCTCAAAACAGCAAACGTGAACACATTTTAAGACTCAAATATACATATATAGTCTCTGTCACATGCAAAAGGAAAATAATAGTATAAACTTAAAATTATGCCTGGTAATTAATGCTTCAATATTCTATCTTACTTAAAAATGATGTGGGTATCCAATGCATATTCATTAATTAAGCCAACTAGAAACTTACGAACTGTAAAATGGAACTTTTATTGACATAAATTTAGCCAGAATAGGACATCCCTGGTGGTATAGTGGATAAGAATCTGCCTGAGAACGCAGAGGATATAGGCTTGATCCCCTCATCTGGGAAGATTCCACATGTGTAGATCAACTAAACGTGTGTGCTTATACCTACTAAGCCTGCATTCCAGAGCCGCAAGTCACAACTACTGATTCCGTGTCCCCTAGAGCCTGTGCTCTGCAATAAGAGAAGACACCACAATGAGAAGACCATGCACCACAATGAAGAGTAGCCTCTGCTCACCTGAACTAGAGAAAGCATGCTCATAGCTGCAAAGACCCAGCACAAAAATTAACTTATTCATTAATTAAAATTCAAAAATGAAAGCTGGCTAGAATAATAATTTGATTAGATGCATATTACTTTTTCATAATCTTAGACACCAACTTCAAGTAATGGTAGTTTACTATATCAGTGAACTTATATAAGTTTAGGAAGAACCTACTCTATAAAAATAAAAATATATATTTGTGTTATACCTAATGGTGGTAACTCCATCCATATCTATTTTTAATTAAACCAAAATTATTAAAGTAGTCTTATCTGCCAAAGATTTACCATAATTATATGGACTGGAATTCTTAAAATATTTCTGAGTTAGTTTCTATAAACACACCTCTTTTTTCACACTGAAAATATTTGAGGTAAATTTCCCTAACTTCTGGGAATTTTAGGAATATTCCATTTATATAAGTACTATTTTATCTCCAGGCCATCAAATGAAATTCTTTTAAGATATTTTATAATTCAATTTAGTAATAGTATCCAGAGATAGAAAAATATTATACACTCACCCAATGAAAGGTTAAAGGCTTTTTTAAATCAAAGACCTAAAACCATACAATGATAGAGAAAGCATATGACTTTAATTCTAAAATCTGGCCATGGGCCAAGCATAAACACAGAAATACAGACTGACAAAAGAGCTGTATTCTTTCCAGTGGGTACAAATTCTTAATCGATTTGACCTCAAAGTAGACTGAGAGAGGAACACAATGACTAACAAATCAGATTCTCTGTTGTCCTTTACCCAATATAAACAGGATCTCTTCAAACCATTAACCTGTTTTCAAAGATCACCAAATTTTCAAACCATAAAAACAAAAGCCAGCACCAGAAATCAAAACAGTACTCACAATCAATAATGGGGACTTCCCTGGTGGTCCAGTGGTTAAGAATCCACCTTCCAATGCAGGGGACAGGGTTGATCCCTGTCAGGAAACTAAGATCCCATGTGCCGTGGAGCAACTCAGCCTGGAGTACTGCAACAACTAAGCCTGCCTGCTCCCCGGCTCTGGAGCCCAAGCTCTGCAACTAGAGAGAATCCTGCATGCTCCCACATTCTGCAACTAAGAGCAGATGCAGCCAAAAGCAAAAATAAATTTATAATTAATTGTTTAAAAAAGAATCAATATTAAATCCTTATCGTTGTACCAGTGCACAAGGGTCCAGAGCACAGAGCCAGGAGTTGGACTTACTGTTATGGACCCAGACAGTCAGTCAAGAAAGGAGCACAGAGGGCTTGGAGAAGACTCTTAATCTGGGTGAAACAAAGGAGAATTCACCCAGAGGACCAATTCAATCCAAGTCCTTCTGGCACCAAAACTGTGAAAGACAAAAATGTACAAGACAATTAGTTGCAGTTGTTAACTTTTGTAGGTTTACATTTCCTTAAAGGTGTTTAACCTTCCCTAGGTTGTATTTATGTAGGCTATGATTTTATTTAGGTGGTTGCAATAGAGAGAGTACTCATTAGTGAGATGCATCTCTAAGAAAAGGAAGAGGGTCTGGGGGTTTTATAGAGATGAATAAACAAAGAGTAATCCACATATCTTAATGGAGTCTTGAGGCAGGATCCAAAGCGGCTTATTTTGGAACAGGCAAGGTCAAAGTTTTCTTTTGGGGTTAGCTCTTTTCTGGAACACAAAAGCTGGGGTAGGGGATTTCTTTTGTTGCTTTTGGGAGTACAGGGCTCAGGAAAAGTGCAACATGTGGCTTTGTAAGAATCATTACAAAAGGTTAAGACAGAGACATTCACAAAGGGGTGCAATCCTCAAGGCAACTGTATTTCCCTTAAAGTGTAACATGTTCTGATCATCTCCTTGCCCAAGCAAACAAAACTGATTGCACAACCCTGTTCTGAAATCCTTTGGTCATTCTCCCATGCTGCTCAGTCACACACCTATCTCTTGGTTCCACCTGACTCCATTCTGTTTTCTGCCAACAGCTTCTCAGGAGAAAAAATAGTTTTCCACTTTCTTATGCAGAAAAATTAAGTTTGCCTTTTCCATTGCCAACAGCCAACTCAGCTCTGGGCCTCCCTCTGCTGAAAAAAGATTTGGACAAAGCTCCAAAATGATCATTTGCCAGATCCTCAGTAAACTTTTAACACAGCTTGACACCCTTCACTAGTGTGTTGGAGAGAATAGGAAGGTTTCATTCCTCCACTTACAATTCAATAACCCCAGAAAGGAGAATTATTTAAAATATGGAGGTCCTATTGGTCCTCCAAAAGGAGTGATTCATTATAGGAACCCTGTTATTCCTCCTTTCTAGAGATGCGTTCAACTCTTCTGTGTTCCTCTAACATACTCAATCTACTTCAGTAAACTGCATCCCCACATGGTACCTCACACTTTGACCATGTCGAATTTCACCCCATCAAATGAACTGAAGCATGTTTTCTTTATCCCCGGATTCTAGAGAATGAACTTTCAGAAAGCATTCTCATAAATTAATTTTGTCAAACATTATCCAATGTTGGTGGCAGCCCCAGCCATAAATGAGACAAAACAACTGCAGAAGTTCTTCCCAATTAATATAGTCCATCAGAGAAGAAACAAAACCTTCATTCCATCTTCCCTCACTCCTGCCTCCATCCATAAACTAAGTGCTTCCTAATTGCTGCTTATGCAATTCATCCCCTCTCTCTCCCTTTCTCTCTTCCTCCCCACCCACCTCTTCCACTGAACAAGCATTGCTCTCCTCTTAGCTGCCACCAACTCTATGGTAGGTAGAGATACAGAGATGTAGGACATGCCCATTGCCAGAGAAGACCTGCTGGTGGTCTGTGAAAGATCTGGGGCTGGGTGAAATATTTAGCTTAAGGATCAGAATGGAAGCCCAGGTTTGCCTTGACTGCATGTGGTGTTCTGCAATTCAACTTCACCAGTAGTGCTAATCCCCTCCCACAGTTTGAGAGCACAGAGTGGGGAAGGAGTGTGATTGTTTTATGTCCTTAAACCCCAAAATTGACCACTTCTAAACCCATTTTTGTGCCAGTCCTTACACGTTTGTTTTAACCAGCTCCTTCTGTGAGGCCACCATAACCTGAAGAGAGGCTCATTTCCCTCCTCCCTTGGTTTGCCGTTTCAGTAACTAAATTAATAACTGATGTGTTCATAACTGATTTGATAATAAGGTGAGATTACTTAGAATTTCATTTTAACAGAGGTGTTTTCAAGATAAAAAAATGATTCACTACAAAAGAAACTGTTCTCTAAATGTTCACTTAAATGTTATATACACATATAGTATTTATTATAATCAATATTAATAACTTATTGAGCATTAATATGCCAGGCAATGTATTAAGTATTATTTGTATATAAACAAATTTAATACTTCCTGTGTGGAAAAAGTATTTTTTATTTTAAAAAGTTGGGGGACAGAGAAATTAAATAAGCTCCCAAGGCCACATAGTGAGTGGCACAGCCACTCTCAGAGTCAGCATTTTTTTAACTCCAAAATCCTTTATCTTTCCAATCAACTAAGAATTATTAATTTAGATGTAATTTATATACACACATATATATTTATGTATATTTATCTTTTCCTCAAGAGTATGAATTCTTTTCCAGGCCCCAAACTTGCACTCTTACTTTGGAAATAATCCGAAGTTGGAAGATGGAAGGAAGAATGTAAAGGAGAAGAAAGAGCTGGAGGGTTTTGCCACTGGTTTTGCCACTGATGCTTGGAAGCATCAAAGTCGCCCCACTCTGGAGTGGGCTATCTGAGTCCTGTGAAGAAAAGAGATAGAAGGTCACATAGTTTAGCCTGAAATGACCAAAACAGAATTAAGAACAAGTTATCCTTAGAGGATTTAGAAAACCAAACAGTTATGCTAAACAAAGTCTCCGGGTTTTGTTTTTTTTTTTCCATCTCCAACATTTAAATAATAGGTCTCTGAGATCATGAAAGGACCCAGAAAGTTGAAATTAAAACTGAGTTATTCAGAAACAATTACACAATATATCATACACATTATAATGCCATTTAATAAACATATTTTCTGTAACACAGAAATTCACATATAAGATCTTATTGAGATCATGAAGGAAAGAAATCCTATCAATTTCTAGGAACTAAAATAAGGTATAGAAAATCAAACAGTTCCAGTTCTCACTAATTTCATATGCTTAATTTGACTATAATCCTCATTTAATTTTTGCATTGTCAAATTTATTTTGATAAATATAGCAAACATAAGAGTTTTCATTTTTCTTGTAACTTTGGTCTCACTATCCTCCCTTCTCATCTGGCAATGTAAATTGCCAATCTCTATATACAATTTTGTTGTGGAACCTCAGCTTTGTGATTGGAAAGAGGTTTCTTCTATTTGCAGGCAACATCCTAGTCAAAAAATTGGAACTAAGAGCAAATTATTTTCTTTCTATGAGGTTGAAACTATATAAAGAACACATACTAAAAAAAAAAAGAAAAGAAAAAATAACACATGCTCACCAGATATATTTAAAAAGCATGTTTTAATGCCACCTTCTCTAAACCCTTAAGCACTTAATCCCTTAAACCCTTTCCACATGCGAGCTAAATGTAAATTGTAATCCCAGAAAGGCCTGGGCAGAGCCTGGCACACACAATGCCAGAGAGGAAGCAGGAACATCACACTTGTAGCCTCCAGAGAGGAGCAATGACTCCTCCAGTGGGTCCTACCTACAACAACAGGAGGAACAAGGGTCTTTCACACCCAGCTGTCAAAGCAAAGATAGAGCTTTTAAAGAAACCAAGGCTTCATAGGCAGTGCATCTGTAATCTACAAATCACTCAAGTACTCCACCAAAACCAACCAAGATTGTATCATTCAAACAGAACAAATTTGCAACTGCATGCTTATAACATGTAACCTACCAACTTCAACCAATACTGTTAAGATATTACAAAATCAAAAGAAGAAACTTTCATTACAAGTAGCATTTGCCTAGAGGATGGATGTTATAAAAGGTTTCCCACAAGCTCTACAATGCAAGGAACATCATAGAAGAGACACAAAATGACCAACGGCTAGCCTGGCAGCCCAGTCCTCTTCCCTCCACTAGTGATTCTCTAATTTAAAATCTTAAATCCATTTTACACAGGTGCTTACAGATGAATAACAAGCACTTTCATGATTTCACATAAAATGTATTTGGATTATTTACTAATAATCTGTTAATTATTAGAACCTTATAAAGAGAATTCACTGTTTGCAAGGGATTTTTAGATTTCAACTTACTAACTTAAAGATACGAGGGGTTTTGTGTTTTTTTTAAGTATAAAGAAAGTTTAGTTGCTCAGTCGTGTCCGACTCTTTGCAACCCCATGGACTGTAGCCTACCAGGCTCCTCTGTCCATGGGATTTTCCAGGCAAGAGTACTGGAGTGGGTTACTGTTCCATAAAATAATACTAAAGTAAATGCATGCTTTATATATGTTGCTGCCAACAGATTTCCTGCAATTTCTCTATTTTGTTTCTGTCTAGTCATTTGTTTCCATGAAGTTATCATACACTGGAAAGTAATTGTTATAAGGTTAGGGGACCAAAGGTCCCTTTGATCTTCTCAAAATGGCCATAGCTTTAAAAGTTTGAGAATCATTACCCAAGAAGACAGGTAGCCACAAATTTCTGTACAAAGAGGGAAATTACCCAAATATAAACAAAGCATAATTTTTCCATTAAAACTCTTTAAACTGGGATAGAATGTGTTGCTTGAGAAATTCTTTTCACCACCTAATGGGCTTCTCATCACTCAAACACTAAACTCTAACTTTGCCTCTCTCTGATTAGAAAATTGTCAGAATGCCTAAGCATACTTTATCCACACCTTCTCGGGAAATAATTCTATCCATTTGCATGGTCTTATATAGGCCAAATATTCCTAAATACAGATCTCCAGGTGCGGCCACTATGGAAAACAGAATGGAGTTTCCTTGAAAAATTAAAAATCATTGCCACATGATCCAGTAATCCCAATAAGCATATAGCTGGACAAAACTATAGTGCAAAAAGATACACGTACCCCTATCTTCAGAGCAGCACTATTTACAACGGCCAAGACATGAGAACAACGTAAATGATCATCAATAAATGAATGGATACAGAAGATGTGATATATATATATATATATATATATATATATATATATATACACACACATATAAATAAGTATATATATGTATATATATGCATATATATAATATGTATATATATACATATATAAATAATATGTGTATGTATATATAATATGTATATATATACATATATAAATAATATGTGTATATATATGTATATACACACACAAGCATATGCAATGGAATGTTAGCCATAAGAAAGAATGAAATAATGCCATTTACAGCAATATGGATGGACCTAGAGATTACCACACTAAGTGAATTAAGTCATAAAGAAAAAAGCAAATACCATATGATATCACTTCTATGCAGAATCTAAAATACAATACTAATAAACATATTTACAAAACAGACTCACAGGCATAGAAAACAGATTTGCGGTAGCCAAGGAGGACAGAGTACAGAAGGGGAGGACTGAGAGTTTGGTGTCAGTAGATGCAAACTATTGTATCTGCTATAATAGGATGGATAAACAACAAGGTCCTACTGTATAGCACAAGGAGCTAAATTAAATATCCTATGATAAACCATAATGGAAAAGAATATGAAAAAGAATACACATACATATATATAACAGAGTCACTTTGCTGTACAACAGATATTAACAATAATGTTGTATATCAATTATACTTCAATATAATTTTTAAAAATAGAGATCTCTAGTCCTGGCCTTGCCACTGAGCTACAGATTACTCTATTCAACATGATGCTTGATATTTCCCTTTAAATGCTTAATATGTTCCTTAAATATAACATGCTCAAAAGAAAACATTTCCATGCCCCCATCCACATACCTTACATCCAATCCTTCCTTAGCCTTTTTCATTTCAGTAAATTGCTCCACCCAAATACTAATGCCTAAAGCCTCATCAGAGTCCTAGATCAAGGTCTCATCCTGGCCCTCCCACATGGTTTGTGGTCTTCCCAGGGGTCCCTGCAGTTTTAGCTCCAAAAAATAAGCCAGATCCACTTGTTCTCTCACTTTACATTGATGTGATCCTGATCCAAGCCAACCTCAAGTCTTACTTGGACTCCTATAAGAACTTAACTGACTTTCCAATATCCACTTTTGAGCACCTCCTCTCATACCCTTCACACATGCAAATACACACACATGTGCACAAATACACACACATGCACTCTCTTCCCTGTAGTACTACAACCAGAGACATCTTTTCAAAGTGCAGGTAAGATCATGTCACTCTCCTACTTAACATACTCCAATGACTTACATCTTAAAGTAAAAACTCCGTACTTACAAAATTAGACATTGAGTTGATGAGGTTTAGAGGAGATTTTGTTCTTGAGGCTATAATGGACTTCCCTGGTGGCTCAGACAGTAAAGCGTCTGTCTACAATGCGGGAGACCCGTGTTCAATCCCTGAGTCGGGAAGATCCTCTGGAGAAGGAAATGGCAAACCACTCCAGTACTATTGCCTGGAAAATTCCATAGACAGAGGAGCTTGGTAGGCTACAGTCCATGGTGTTGCAAAGATTCGGACACGACTGAGTGATTTCACTTCACTTCACTTGTTCTTGAGGCTATAATGGATTTAGACTTTTGGGAACTTGAAATGGTATAAATAAAATTTGCAGGTGGGACAAACATGAATCTTTGGGGGCTAGCGGGAAGACTATGTTAAAATAGAGCAACAGTTCAGTTCAGTTCAGTCGCTCAGTCGTGTCCGACTCTTTGCGACCCCATGAATCGCAGCACACCAGGCCTCCCTGTTCATCACCATCTCCCAGAGTTCACTCAGACTCACATCCATCTAGTCCGTGATGCCATCCAGCCATCTTATCCTCGGTTGTCCCCTCCTTCTTCTGCCTCCAATCTCTCCCAGCATCAGAGTCTTTTCCAATGAGTCAACTCTTCTCATTAGGTGGCCAAAGTACTGGAGCTTCAGCTTTAGCATCATTCCTTCCAAAAAAATCCCACGGTTGATCTCCTTCAGAATAGACTGATTGGATCTCCTTGCAGTCCAAAGGACCCTCAAGAGTCTTCTCCAACACCACAGTTCAAAGCATCAATTCTTTGGCACTCAGCCTTCTTCACAGTCCAACTCTCACATCCATACATGACCACAGGAAAAACCATAGCCTTGACTAGACGGACCTTAGTTGGCAAAGTAATGTCTCTGCTTTTGAATATGCTATCTAGGTTGGTCATAACTTTTCTTCCAAGGAGTAAGCGTCTTTTAATTTCATGGCTGCAGTCACCATCTGCAGTGATTTTGAAGCCCCAAAAAATAAAGTCTGACACTGTTTCCACTGTTTCCCCATCTATTTCCCATGAAGTGATGGGACCAGATGCCATGATCTTTGTTTTCTGAATGTTGAGTTTTAAGCCAACTTTTTCGCTCTCCTCTTTCACTTTCATCAAGAGGCTTTTGAGTTCCTCTTCACTTTCTGCCATAAGGGTGGTGTCATCTGCATATCTGAGGTTATTGATATTTCTCCCAGCAATCTTGATTCCAGCTTGTGCTTCTTCCAGTCCAGCGTTTCTTGTGATGTACTCTGCATAGAACTTAAATAAGCAGGGTGACAATACACAGCCTTGACATACTCCTTTTCCTATTTGGAACCAGTCTGTTCTTCCATGCCCAGTTCTAACTGTTGCTTCCTGACCTGCATACAGATTTCTCAAGAGGCAGGTCAGGTGGTCTGGTATTCCCATCTCTTTCAGAATTTTCCACAGTTGATTGTGATCCACACAGTCAAAGGCTTTGGCATAGTCAATAAAGCAGAAATAGATGTTTTTCTGGAACTCTCTTGCTTTTTCCATGATCCAGTGGATGTTGGCAATTTGATCTCTGGTTCCTCTGCCTTTTCTAAAACCAGCTTGAACATCAGGGAGTTCACGGTTCACGTATTGCTGAAGCCTGGCTTGGAGAATTTTGAGCATTACTTTACTTTACTATGCAATTGTGTGGTAGTTTGAGCATTCTTTGGCATTGCCTTTCTTTGGGATTGGAATGAAAACTGACCTTTTCCAGTCCTGTGGCCACTGCTGAGTTTTCCAAATGTGCTGGCATATTGAGTGCAGCACTTTCACAGCATCATCTTTCAGGATTTGAAACAGCTCAACTGGAATTCCATCACCTCCACTAGCTTTATTCGTAGTGATGCTTTCTAAGGCCCACTTGACTTCACATTCCAAGATGTCTGGCTCTAGATCAGTGATCACATCATCATGATTATCTGGGTCATGAAGATCTTTTTTGTACAGTTCTTCTGTGTGTTCTTGCCACCTCTTAATATCTTCTGCTTCTGTTAGGTCCATACCATTTCTGTCCTTTATCGAGCCCATCTTTGCATGAAATGTTCCCTTGGTATCTCTAATTTTCTTAAAGAGATCTCTAGTCTTTCCCATTCTGTTTTCCTCTATTTAATAGATCAACAGCCATCCAAATTTTCTCCATAACCTGTGAATATGTTATCTTCTATGGCAAAAGGAACTTTGCTGATGAGATTAAATTAAGGATTTTAAGATGCCAGGATTATCCTGGATTATCTAAGTGACTATAATATAATCACAACTGTCTTTTATAAGGGATAAGCGGGAGAAAGACAAAGTTAGAGAAGGAAATGGAACAATGCAAGCAGAGATCAGAGGTAGGGGGTAAGGGGGTTGATTTGGGGAAGGAGCCACTAACCAATAAATGCAGTGACTTCTAGAAGCTGGAAAAGGCAAGAAAATTGATCCTCCTCTAGAGCCTGCAGAAGGAATGCAGATCTGACAACACCTTGATTTTTGCTCAAAATAACTGATTTTAGACTCTTGAACTTCAGACTGTAAGATAATTAAGTTTGTTTTTAAGACAATTTATGACAATTTATTACAACTACAATAGGAAATTAATACAGACCCTCATAAAGGAGGCTATTTGATGTGTGTGCCTGTGTGTATATGTCAACAAAATTTACTTTCATACTGTATTCTTACAAATTTTTGTTTTAGGTGATTTCTCTAATCTGTTCTTATTGGGTATTTTGTTGGAAAACTATCTAATAGCCAAAAAAGAAAAATCAAAACTTTTCAATCATTCCAAAGAGAAAACTAGAATGAGCTGACTCATAATACAAAAAGTTTTTTGAATTATCTCATTTTAGCTTAAGAACTTATATAAATAGCTTTTACCCTATAATAAATGCATGTTTGTTTAACTTTAAGAAAATGAGATTTTAAATTTCTACCAGGTGAAATAATTCCATATTCCAAATTTGTATTCTTTTTCAGTAGCTCCTTGTTGGTTATCTATTTTGCCATTTTTCTTATTAATGTATACACGGTCACATTTATGAATTTTAGAAAATGAGCTAAATTAATACAAGGGGCACTACATATCAATTTACCATTCAATTTCTTTTTTCCTACTTGGTATCATTACATTTTTAAAATTCACATTTAAAAATATGAGAATAAAAATAATGACTATTTAAACTGTTAAATGCAAAGTCAATTACAAAGGAGGAAAGTCCAGAATTTGAGACTATATGCAGTGCCACACTTATGTTTAAAAATCACCCTCTAAAAGGAAAGAGAAAAATATCCTAACAGCTTTTACCTATTTTTATGGTATAAATACTTCCACCATGGATGATTTCAAGCTACCAATGGGATGTCACCCAGCTTACAAAAGTTTCTGAAAGCTTTACAGTTGATTCTTATGAGCCAAAGATACTAGCACCAGCATACTACCAGTTGTATGGCACACAAATTTTCAGCTACCAGTAGTTAAAATTTGGGGTCTGTATCTACTAAGGAGTCACGGATGTTCTTTTATCTCAGAAAAAACACTCATGCAATGATATTTTTATTGAAGTTGAACAATATGCACTTCACTTCACTAATGCTTCATTTTTAACGTGCATAAAATGAACTGCCTTTCTTTTTGGAAAGACTACTTTGTGCTAGGCATCTAATTTTATATCTGTTAACTCTATTAATTCTCCTACAGCTCTAGCATCTCAAGTAACTCATAGTTTCCATAAGTGACTGTCTGCACCTAACCCTCAAATCTTTTTTCTTATTGCAGCAAAACAGCCTTTCTTCCCAATTGTTAGTTGAGTAGATTCAGCCACACTAAATTAAACAAGTAGTAGATTCACACATTTTAGCCATCCAACCTTTACGTTTTATCTCAATACCTCTTTTTACTGGAGGAAAAAAAAAAAAGAAACAAATTTTGACAAGTCCCTTCCACATTATGGTAGAGCAAGCCTTTCACATTATCCCTTTGATTCTAAAGTTATCCACCAAGAAGCATTCAAATAACTATTTTTCTAAAGTGTATACTTTTGTCCCTCCCACCTCTTTCCCCTAACCCTGATTCACAAGGAAAACATCAGGAGTAGACTGATGTAGGGTGAAAATGAAGAGGTGGCCTTCAATGTATTGAGGATTTCTAAAGCAGCTCTTCATTTTATAGATGTAGGCCATCTGTGCACATGTCTGGACAGTTTTTATTAAAATTTCCTTACTGAACATTAATTTATCCATGAAGCACTTTACAAAATAACCTTTCTTTATAGATATTGTTATAAATATAACAAGCATAGCCAAAATTTAAAAGTCAGACTATTATTATCCATGCTTTTATCCAAACAAGTGAATCTCACTCTCTCAATCAGTGTTGAAAGCATGCCTTTGAACACATTAGAATAGACAATGCTTCATAAGGGACTATTTGTGTTAGCTTGGCTGCCTGGTTTTGCTTCAAAATAGATTCAGCCATTTCCATCACACAGTGATTCCAATTACAGGAGTGTCACCTTTCAAGGTGAAGCTGAAACTGACTCTAAGATTTTTAAAAATACCTTTCCTTTACTATTTGGACTTTGGTTTATAGTCTTTCTGGCTAGGATGTTTTTTCTTGAATGTTTTTCTTCTAAGTTTTCATGATTTGTAAATATTACTGCAAGAGTAACAAACTCATACATTGGCCAGTGAAGAGGGATTTTTTTTTTTCTTTTTTATAAATAAGAGATAACAAGGCTTAGGTTCATCTGTGTTTCTGTGATGACAATTCCTTATTCAAATTTTTTAATATATCATATATTTTTACCTGTCACCTCATTCAGTAGTTATAGTTGGCCTGATGCTAACATATTAGTTATTCCCAAGCTTATTATAAGGAGTTTTAGAAACAATGTCATTTGTTTCACATTTGCTGATTTCTGGTTGCTGTGAATTTTCTCTCATTATCTATTACATTTTTAATGGTTTATCCTATACTTCAAAGTATTTCTTTTTCCTCACTGAATGTGTTAGCACAGTTGAAGGCTTAATTTTAAATGGCTATACTTTAAGAAGATAGATAAAGAATGACTTTAAAAATACAGTACCCACACTCACAGATTCAGATTTGGGATACAGTCATGTCAATCAGGAACCAGCCAAAAAAGGAGGGCCTTCTGCATACACGAAGGCAAAATGTTCGGGTACAATTGCAGCAAGTTGAACTGATCTGTAGGAACTAAATGGTTTAGTGTATAATCAAAAGGTTAAATACTTGGTTCAAAAGAAGCAAAACTATTTCAGAAAAAAATGGCATAGAGCAGACATCCAGAGTACTCACATTCTGCTCCTTTACTCCGACTGCCAGTATGTGGGTCCTACATGGAATGGCCCTTTGGGCTCAACTACACCATCTCAGATGGCCTCATCTTTCAGTTGTGCTCTTGTGTTACTTTCTCTTTCTCTGGCCTCTCAGAGCAACTAACAACCAATAAGGCATCTCGCTATTTCTGCTTGAATAAAACCATTAAAAACATTTTCTTAAAATATTTGTGCTGTGCAGTGTTTAGTCGCTCAGTCGTGTTCAGCTTTCCATGGACTGCAGCCTGCGAGGCTCCTCTATCCTTGCGAACTCTCCAGGCAAGAATACTGGAGTGGGTTTCCATGATCTCCTCCAGGGAATCTTCCCAACCCAGGGATTGAACCCAGGTGTCCTGCAGGGCAGGTGGATTCTTTACCAGATGAGCTACCAGGGAAACCCTTTTAAATGTTTAACCACCTTTACTTATAAATTAAATCTACCTCATTCAGTGCTATCAAGCACCAATCACTGAAGAAGCAGGATGGAAACAAAGTTTCATCATGATCAGGGCATCCCATTTCAAATCTAAGAAAAACTGAGAGAATAGTACAAGATACAAGAATATGCCTTTCACCTAGAACTGTGTTTCTTGACCTTTTTTTTAATAGCACACCCCTAAAACAAACTTAGACACTTTTTCCTAATTGCCAACCCACACCCAAAGGTTTAGTACTACAGATACATTAAGTATCTGTTTACGTATCTGCATGTACGCCTATATAGCTAAAAGGTATATTTTTGATCTCCCAAGAAACAGTCTCCACCCCTTTGGCACTATATTGCTTCAGTTGAAAATATATTACCTAGATCACACTTGTTTAATATTTCCAGATTGCTTTTTCTATTATTTTCTATACACACACACATGCACATACACTTACTTTTATATTAAATAATTAAATTTATTAATTATGTGATTTCATAATTAATAAACTTTTACAGAAAAATTGACAGGCTGGAAATAAGTACCATATTCACCTTGAAGCATAGGAGCCTGGGGACAAGCCTAGCCCAGTGAGAAACCTACCCTATTCCATTACCACATGCATGCATGCTCAGTCGCTTCAGTCGTGCCAGACTCTTTGCGACCCTATGGACTGTAGCCCACAAGGCTCCTCTGTCCATGGGATTCTACAGGCAAGAATACTGAAGTGGATTGCCATGCCATTTTCCAGGGGAACTTCCCAATTCAGGGATCAAACCCACGTCTCCTATGTCCCCTGCGTTGCAGGCAGATACTTTACCATCTAAGCTACTGGGGAAGCCCCACCCTATTCCATTAAACCCAACCATAAATATAGTAACTAACTCTCAGCAAAAAACATCCATGGTAAACCCTCCAATATGAATTAGTTGCAAAATGTACACCTATATAATTGGATGATCAGACTTAAAGAAATGAATCCTTAAAATATATCACCATAAAAGATTATTTTAGTTTTGTTTTGTTTTGTTTTGTTTTTTAGTTTTATACTGGATGATCTGAGCACACTTTTCTTTAAGTAAAATTAATCAGCATAACTTATTCATAATCAGTAAGTTATTTCAAATCTAAAAAGTATCATTACTGTTTCCTGATAATTAGGCTGAGATAAATGGGCTCTTTAGGTGTCAAATTAGACCTGGGGGTTCAAAAAGGTCACTCACCAGACTCTGGCCATGATACTTGTATGTGAAAACCTCCTCACTGCTAGTTCTGGCAACTGAGTCCTCATTCTTCTACAAGGATTTATTTGAGCTTTTTAGAGGTAATAAAAGTTTATAATATTCAACTTCATAAGATCCTAAGTGGTTTCTTCTAAAGTCCATTTTTCAAACATATCTATTCTATATATTTAGATATGTGCAAAATATTTTGTATTAAAAAATATTTTCATGATAAAAATGTGTTTCAATATACCTCCGTATATTGAATGCTATTCCCCTTTCATATCCACTCATAATATGGATACGAATGTGTTAAATCATAGGTCCCTAAAGGGAAGGTTGTGTGTTTTATACAGTAACAAAACTGTGACAGGAAGTAAAGATAACACTCTCCAGTTCTGAGTATTAGAAACAGTCCCCTTCAAGTGACAGAGATGTGAGTAATCAAACCACTCAACTTCTAGGAAAATGTGTATTTCTTTGTTAAAGTCAAAGGGAATACAGAAAGACTGGTTAAAGGAAAAGAAAACTCTTTTAATAATAATTCCATATACAAATGATATCATACAGTATTTAACTTCCTCTGTCTGACTTATTTCACTTAGCATAATGTCCTCCATGTCCATTCCTGTGTGTAGTATTCACTCATAAGTATATGTAAATACATATATCTATATAGATATAAAAATATATATGTCAAAAAAGTTTTACAGAATTTATAACTTCAAAAACTGCAATAAACAAAATGTCTCTTAATCAGTTCAGTTCAGTTCAGTCACTCAGTCGTGTCCAACTGTTTGCGACCCCATGAATCGCAGCACGCCAGGCCTCCCTGTCCATCACCATCTCCCGGAGTTCACTCAGCCTCACATCCATCGAGTCAGTGATGCCATCTAGCCATCTCTTCCTCTGTCATCCCCTTCTCCTCCTGCCCACAATCCCTCCCAGCATCAGAGTCTTTTCCAATGAGTCAACTCTTCACATGAGGTGGCCAAAGTACTGGAGTTTCAGCTTTAGCATCATTCCTTCCAAAGAAATCCCAGGGCTGATCTTCTTCAGAATGGGCTTGTTAGATCTCCATGCAGTCCAAGGGACTCTCAAGAGTCTTCTCCAACACCACAGTTCAAAAGCATCAGTTCTTTGGTGCTCAGCTTTCTTCACAGTCCAACTCTCACATTCATACATGACCACAGGAAAAACCATAGCCTTGACTAGATGGACCTTTGTTGGCAAAGTAATGTCTCTGCTTTTGAATATGCTATCTAGGTTGGTTATAACTTTTCTTCCAAGGAGTAAGTGTCTTTTAATTTCATGACTGCAGTCACCATCTGCAGTGATTTTGGAGCCCAAAAAAGTAAAGTCTGACAATGTTTCCCCATCTATTTCCCATGAAGTGATGGGACCAGATGCCATGATCTTCATTTTCTGAATGTTGAGCTTTAAGCCAACTTTTTCACTCTCCTCTTTCACTTTCATCAAGAGGCTTTTTAGTTCCTCTTCACTTTCTGCCATAAGGGTGGTGTCATCTGCATATCTGAGGTTATTGATATTTCTCCCCGCAATCTTGATTCCAGCTTGTGTTTCTTCCAGCCCAGCATTTCTCATGATGTACTCTGCATATAAGTTAAATAAGCAGGGTGACAATATACACCGTTGACGTACTCCTTTTCCTATTTGGAACCAGTCTGTTATTCCATGTCCATTTCTAACTGTTGCTTCCTGACCTGCATATAGGTTTCTCAAGAGGCAGGTCAGACGGTCTGGTATTCCCATCTCTTTCAGAATTTTCCACGGTTTATTGTGATCCACGCAGACAAAGGTTTTGGCATAGTCAATAAAGTAGAAATAGATGTTTTTCTTCAACTCTCTTGCTTTTTCCCTTATTAAGATTCTAAATTATAACTAAACAATATAATGGGGTCTTATGATTTATTTAAAATGAAAGGTAGCTTTTTGCATATGATTGCAGAACAATCTCTAAGACAATTAAGATTTGTTTAAAAAAAAAAGAAAAATGCACTGGAGGAATCAACCTGCCTGACTTCAGACTATACTACAAAGCTACAGTCATCAAGACAGTATGGTACTGGCACAATAACAAAAATATAAATCAATTGAACAAAATAGAAAGCCCAGAGATGAATCCACGCACCTATGAACACCTTATCTTTGGCAAAGGAGGCAAAAATATGCAATGGAGAAGAGACAATCTCCTTAACAAGTAGTGCTGGGAAAACTAGTGAATCACCTGTAAAAGAATGAAACTAGAACAGTTTTTAACACCATACACAAAAATAAGCTCAAAATGGATTAAAGATCTAAATGTAAGACCAGAAACTATAAAACTCCTAGAGGAAAACACAGGCAAAACACTCTCTAACATAAACCACAGCAAGATCTTCTATGACCCACCTCCCAGAGCAATGGAAATAAAAGCAAAAATAAACAAATGGGACCTAATTAAACTTAAAAGCTTTTGCACAATGAAATAAACTATAAACAAGGTGAAACGGCAGCCTTCAGAATAGGAGAAAATAATAGCAAATGAAAAAACTGACAAAGAATTAATCTCAAAATATACAAGCAGTTCCTGCAGCTCAATTTCAGAAAAATAAACAATCCAATCAAAAAATGGGCCTAAGAACTAAACAGAAATTTCTCCAAAGAAGACATACAGATGGCTAGCAAACACGTAAAAAAATGCTCAACATCACTCATTATCAGAGAAATGCAAATCAAAACCACAATGAGGTACCATCTCATGCCGGTCAGAATGGCCTCTATCAAAAAGTCTACAAACAATAAATCCGGAGCTGCTTCTGTTGCTACGTCGCTTCAGTCATGTTTGACTCTTAGTGGCCCCATGGACTACAGCCTACAAGGCTCCTCAGGCCATGGGATTTTCCAGGCAAGACTACTGGAGTGGTTGCCAGTGCCTTCTCTGAAATCCTGGAGAGGGTGTGGAGAAAACCCTCTAACACTGTTGGTGGGAATGCACTCTAGTATAGCCACTATGGGAGAACAGTGTGGAGATTCCTTTAAAAACTGGAAATAGAACTGCCATATGACCCAACAATCCCACTGCTGGGCACACACAATGAGGAAACCAGAACTGAAAGAGATACATGTACCCCAATGTTCATTGCAGCATGTTTTCAATAGCTATGATATGGAAGCAACCTAGACATCTATTGGCAGATGAATGGATAAGAAAGTTGTGGTACATATACACAATGGAACATTACTCAGCTATAGAAAAAAATGCATTTGAGTCAATTTTAATGAGGTGGATGAAACCAACTATACAGAGTGATGTAAGTCAGAAAGAAAAACACCAATACAGTATATTAATGCATATATATGGGATTTAGAAAGATGGTAAAAATGACCCTCTATGTAAGACAGCAAAAGAGACACAGATGTAAAACAGACTTTTGGACTCTGTGGGAGAAGCCGAGGGTGGGATGATTTGACAGAATAGCATTGAAACATGTATATTACCATATGTGAAAGAGATGACCAGTCCAAGTTCAATGCATGAAACAGGGCACTCAAACTGGTGCACTGAGAGAACCCAAAGGGAAGGGATGGGGGGGACACATGTACACCCATGGCTGATTCATGTCAACATATGGCAAAAACCAGCACAATATTGTAAAGTAACTAGCCTCCAATTAAAATAAATAAAATTAAAAAACAAAAATGCAGAAAAGAGGGTATATATTATTATCTGTTGCAAAGTATGATTACAATCATATGCTTATATAGACAAAATATTTCTGGAAAGATACAGCAAGAAACAAGTAACAATGGTGGTCTTTCAGTAAGGAAGCAAGAAATCAAAGAATGGAGGAGAGGCTTCCTTTCCACTGTACCCTCCCTTTCTAGATATTGAATTTTACTATGTGCATGCACCACCCATTCAAAAACAGAGAAATAAATACCTTTTTTTGAAAATAAACAAAACTTAAGACTCTAAACTTTAAAACAAAACTCTCCCTTCCCCAGGAGATCTTCCAAACCCAGGAATGGAACTGGGGTCTCCTGCACTGCATGCAGATTCTTCACCAGCTGAGCTTTGTGGGAAGCCCTAAAGTGAAAGTGAAAGTCACTCAGTCCTGTCTGACTCTTTGCAACCCCATGGACTATACAGTCCCTGGAGTTCTCCAGGCCAGAATACTATAGTGGGTAGCTTTTTCTCTTTTCCAGCAGATCTTCCCAACCCAGGAATCAAACTGGGGTCTCCTGCATTGCAGGAAGATTCTTTATCAACTGAGCTATCAGAGAAGTCTGAAACTTAAGACATCAAAGCATAATCTTGGTGGCTAAGTGTACTATCCTCCAAAAAAGCAATTAAACTAAGGGACTGGCAAACTTTTTCTGTAGGTTCAGATTGCAAATATTTTGAGATTTGTGAACTGTAGCTCTCTGTCACAACTTGACTGTAGACTCTTCCAAAGAAGCCCAAAAGCAGCTGTAGATAATACTTACATGAATGAGTGAATGGCTATGACTGCGCTCACAGCCTGATGGAATGAGGTAGTGGGGTAGATGAGGTCCACAGCCCATAGCTGACTGACCCCCTCAGCTAATTCACTGTGTTCATTGTTTTGAATGATTTTTTTTTTTCCTTCTCTATTAGTCCTGGTTAGGGAAGGTCTGAGAAATAACGTTGGTTAAGAACTCATAAGCATAAGTAAATAACTCTCAAAGGCAAATTACATACATCAAACACAAAAAGATCATTATGAATAACAAAATCATGTCCATTAGATATTGTGTGAGTGAAGATTTATTTTCTTCTTTATGGTATATTTTGATGTCATGTATTAAATGTTGAGTAAATTTAATAGAGAGAGTAGACAGGAATAATAAACTCTTACATTTTTTTATTACAGCACAGATAATAATTTAAAGATGCTGTTGAAAGCTAATTGCACTAGGCTAATAAAAATATTGCATCTCAAAATAATAAATATTGACAAATAAAATCAGAAGAATTTATGAAACTGTAAAATATATCTACTCTTTCTACAAACCCTAATGCAATCCATTGAACAGATAATAAAAGTTTTGTGTAGATAATAAAGGGTAATGGTTTGGCTTTAATAACTTGCGAGCCACAAGTACCTCAAGTGAGAACGTTTTTATTAGCACTAAACTCAGTGTTCTTGCTTATTAGTAGGATCTGCTTAGTCATAATTTCAGTGATTCTTGTTTCCTTGTACACTAAAACCATTGTCAAAGATTTTTGTGCATCTCAATTGTCAAGAGAAATAGTGTTTACTTTTATTTGCTTTCCTTGCAAGTTTGCAGTGTGCATTTAAACAAAGTTATCAACATCCAAGGTTTTCTGTAGGTCACATGAAAACACTTAAAACTTAACAGAAACTTAATAATGCTCATGTTGGTGAAAATATCAAATGGCAAGCAGCAGGTGTTTAAACTTTATTAGATATTTAAAATATATATGCTATTTTTTCTAAATAATTTAGTAGGTAAAGTTGTCCTTCCAGAATTCTACACCAAAGACAAACTTAAAAAAAAGAGAATTTACTAGAAATGAAGGGAAAAGTTTAACAAGGTGATGTTCATGTACCTTCAAATAAGTAAAGAACATGGTGTCAAATACCTTGACTGACAAAGTAATAGCAAGAAACCACCAAGGTTAAAGCGAGTTCAACCATACTGTTGATGGTCTATCATTACAGTGACTCCAAATGCTTTCATTCACAGCATCTTCACTTGGCCAATAAAAGATGACAGATAAAAGCTGTGGTACAGATAGATGCTGCTTCGCTCTGACTCAGACCCTCAGAGGCATCTTTCACTTTTAATCTTGGCCCGAAATTGGTGGTGAAGATCAAGGCATCCTTCTATTTTCACTCGTTCAGCATCACAGTCCCATTGTAATTCACTGGGAAATAACCATTGTATTTCACTGGGAGGCGGTTTGATCACGAGGCTGTCAACAAATCCACATTTCCTTACAGTAAAATTTTTTTTTAATACTTTTGGATTAAGTGTGCTTAGAATCAGGACATCGTGTGTCCTATCTTCTGAAAAATACACCAGTTACTTGTAAGCTTCTGTGAGATTTGCCACGTTACATCTATCAAGGACCCACCTCAGAGCTCTAGCAGGACTTCAAGGACTTCAGATCTATAACTTGAAAAAGTATCAGCTGTACTGCTGTATATCCTTCTGGTAATAAAAGAATGAAAATCAAGTCTCCTTAGTCAAACTCCAGGAAGTTTCAGTCTTCCAAAAACTAAAAGGCTCTTTATCAAAATATCAACATAAACACTAATAATGCATATTTTATTCTAAAAAGGTATGGAAAACAAAACCCCAAATCTTAAAGACAATACTTGAAAATAGTTAAATTGATTTGACCACAGAAAAGTTAGAAAGAATATATGCCCAAAAAAAAAAAAAAAAAACCACTAGAAATGCAAAAGAGAAGTTGGAGTCATAAGTATATATATATATATATATATATATATATATATATATATATATATACATACACACACACACACACACGCACACACATGTATACATAAAACATGCATGTCTATCAACAAATGATTGGTGCATTTTACAGAGGATGACAGAATTTACATAATTTTCCAAGTTTATCCAGCCAATGAATGACACAGTTATCCAAATCCAGGTTTATTTGATCAAAAAGTTATTATCTTGAACAAAGCAGGCTATAGAATGAGTCTAGTTATATAAACAGGTGTTGCTACACCTATGGAGAAGGCAATGGCACCCCACTCTAGTACTCTTGCTTGGAAAATCCCATGGATGGAGGAGCCTGGAAGGCTGCAAGTCCATGGGGTCGCTAAGAGTCGGACACAACTGAGAAACTTCACTTTGACTTTTCACTTTCACGCATTGGAGAAGGAAATGGCAACCCACCCCCGTGTTCTTGCCTGGAGAATCCCAGGGACGGGGGAGCCTGGTGGGCTGCCATCTATGGAGTCACACAGAGTCGGACATGACTGAAGTGACTTAGCATAGCATAGCATAGCATCAGTCTTTATATACCAAATTGTTAGGATCTAAAGAAACTAAATTTCTATGGCATATACTTTTAAATTGTTTGATCATTTCTAAATGGATACATATTACTTTTATATATAATGCTCCCATGTTGAAATAATGTCAATTAAAATAATAAGATACTATTTTTCATTTACTGAATTTGTTTTCAAAATATGTAATGATCAGCTTGGGGTGAAGGCTTGTTTATACATTATTTTGGCATTTCATAGGATTATGTGTGTGTGTGTGTTAAGTCACTTCAATCATGCCTGACTCTTTGTGACCCTATGGACTATATATCCTGACAGGCTCCTCTGTCCATCAGATTCTCCAGGCAAAAATACTGGAGGGCACGGCCATGCCCCCTTCCATGGGATCTTCCCAATCCAGGTAGTGAATCCACATCTCTTATGTCTCCGGCATTGGCAGACAGGTTCTTTACTACTAGCGCCACCTGGGAAGCCCTTCACATGATTACAATTCTTATTTTTTATTTCTAATTTTCTACTCTAAACACACATTTATAATTTTATTTTTAAAATAAAGATATGGGAAATCTCATCAACTTAAATAAAATCAGCAACAACAACAGAAATAGATCCAAGTGTAAAATTACATATCCTGAGTTTTCCTTTCTTTTGGTTAGAAAAGTACTGTTTGGGGCTTCCCTGGTGGTCCAGTGGTTATGAAATCACCTTGCAATGCAGAGAGCACTGTTTCTATCCCTGGTCTGGGAGGATCCCACATGCCAAAGAGTTACAAACCCATGTGCCACAACTACTGAGCCTGAGCCTGAGCTCTGGAGCCCGAGAGCTGCCACTACCGAGCCCTGTGCAGTAACTACCGAAGCCTTCCTTCTCTAGAGCCCATGCTCTGCAGCAAAAGAAGCCACTGCAAAAAGGAGCCCAGACATTGAAACCTAGAGTATCCCCCTCTCTCTGCAACTAGAGAAAGCCCATGTGCAGCAATGAAGACCTAGCACAGCTAAATATATATATATGTATATATATATATATATATATATATATATATTCACATATATATTTAAGTGTTGTTTTACTCTGGGTAGGGTTGCACTTTCTTTGATTTAGTCAGAAACTTGTGGTACCTCAGGTCTGCATGACACTCCTAATCCTACTGCCCTCCTTCAGAGTATCAGAGGGACACTGTCCCTGGCAAACAGGGAAGTTTTCATTATTTGACTTATCCCACTTTAGCACAACAACTTGTGCCTTCCCAGGATTTCCCAGCCCAGAAATGGATACAAAGCTGACCACATAAGATGCTGCACCCTGATGGTGATGCTGGCTCAGGATTTATGGACCCAATAGTCTCGAAGTACTCAACTCTGCAGCCACAGCAACAGCAAGAAAGTTGCCATAGACAATGTCATGGGTGTGGCTGTAATCCAATAAAACTCTCTGTACAGTTGGCAGCAGGCCAGTTTGGCTAACAACACCTGTCTAGAGGCTACTCTTTTGTCATGCTACATACACTGATAACTGTTGAACTTAATGGTTTTCCTAACATCAAAAGATAGTAGAATTCAGGCTACTCACTTCCTGAGTGGCAGCATGATATAAACTAGTGTTTTGAGTATTTGAATCAAGTAGTTCTGGTCCCACCCCAGAGTCATTAAATCAGATTCTTGGAAAGGTGAGACCCAGGAATCTGCTTTTTTTTTTTTTTTTAAGAAAAATTCTCTGTTGTGATTTTAACATGCAACCAGAACCATAACATTTTGCCTTGGATTGGCATATGGGATTTTGCGTGCCTAAACCAGGATGGTCCCAGACAAATTAGGCCAACTTGTCACCCTAGGAGTTGAGAAGCACTAGTATATAGAGAATGATCTGAAACTATATCACTTATAAAGGTGGCTGTCTCTTTTGTAACTTGGAGAAAGTTTGCTAACTTAACAAGCCTTTGTTTCCTTGCTTTTAAAAGGAAAATAAAGCTACCTGACTGGAAAAGGTCAGTTTTCATTCCAATCCCAAAAAAGGCAATGCCAAAGAATGCTCAAACTACCACACAACTGCACTCATCTCACATGCTGGTAAAGTAATGCTCAAAATTCTCCAAGACAGGCTTTAGCAATACGTGAACCGTGAACTCCCTGATGTTCAAGCTGGTTTTAGAAAAGGCAGAGGAACCAGAGATCAAATTGCCAACATCTGCTGGATCATGGAAAAAGCAAGAGAGTTCCAGAAAAACACCTATTTCTGCTTTATTGACTATGCCACAGCCTTTGACTATGTGGATCACAATCAACTGTGGAAAATTCTGAAAGAGATGGGAATACCAGACCACCTGACCTGCCTCTTGAGAAATCTGTATGCAGGTCAGGAAGCAACAGTTAGAACTGGACATGGAAGAACAGACTGGTTCCAAATAGGAAAAGGAGTATGTCAAGGCTGTGTATTGTCACCCTGCTTATTTAACTTCTATGCAGGGCACATCATGAGAAGTGCTGGGCTGGAAGAAACACAAGCTGGAATCAAGATTGCGGGGAGAGATATCAATAACCTCAGATATGCAGATGACACCACCCTTTTGGCAGAAAGTGAAGAGGAACTCAAAAGCCTCTTGATGAAAGTGAAAGAGGAGAGTGAAAAAGTTGGCTTAAAGCTCAACATTCAGAAAGCGAAGATCATGGCATCCAGTCCCATCACTTTATGGGAAATAGATGGGGAAACAGTGGAAATAGTGTCAGACTTTATTTTTTTGGGCTCCAAGATCACTGCAGATGGTGACTGCAGCCATGAAATTAAAAGGCGCTTACTCCTTGGAAGAATAGTTATGACCAACCTAGATAGCATATTCAAAAGCAGAGACATTACTTTGCCAACTAAGATCCGTCTAGTCAAGGCTATGGTTTTTCCAGTAGTCATGTATGGATGTGAGAGTTGGACTGTGAAGAAAGCTGAGCACCGAAGAATTGATGCTTTTGGTGTTGGAGAAGACTCTTGAGAGTCCCTTGGACTGCAAGGAGATCCAACCAGGCCATTCTGAAGGAGATCAACCCTGGGATTTCTTTGGAAGGAATGATGCTAAAGCTGAAACTCCAGTACTTTGGCCACCTCATGTGAAGAGTTGACTCATTGGAAAAGACTCTGATGCTGGGAGGGATTGGGGGCAGGAGGAGAAGGGGACAACCGAGGATGAGATGGCTGGATGGCATCACAGACTCGATGGACGTGAGTCTGAATGAACTCTGGAAGACGGTGATGAACAGGGAGACCTGAAGTGCTGTGATTCATGGGGTCGCAAAGAGTCGGACACAACTGAGCAACTGAACTGAACTGAACATACAAAGATTTAAATGCATTATTCAAAACATAACAAGCAGTAGATGATGAAGAAAATCTCTTTCTCTGCATCTTCTTGGACTGGGTTTCTTTTAAACATAGCCAAAAGTATTTAGGGCAATTTAAACTAATACAACTCTAGTGCAGTTTTTTAAAATAAACTAATTTAACTGCCAGTGAAGGGTAGAAGATGACTCTTTAAAATTAATATATATATATATCAACCCACATAGATAATGAGAATAGAAGTGTAGAGATAGCAGACAAGAATTTTCATTGGAATGGGTAAGTAGAAATTGATTCAGTGAGTTCAAAAAAGCACCTGTCAGAGATACCTCTAAGAAGCAAGCCGATTTGCTTCTAAGAAAGTACTACCATGACCATTGGTACCACAGAGAAGTGGAAGAGGCTAAGAATTACAATACAAGATTGGTTAACAACAGTACGTGGAGCTCAAATCTCCCATGTTCCTCTCCATTACATGGGGTTAGGTAACACCTGCATATCAGCTGACTTAGACAAAACGAGCCCATCTCAGACAGGAGCCTGCAGCTTTGTTCTTGGAAAAAATAAAAAAGGAGTTTGCACATCAGGTACAGTAAAGGGCAAAATGAAAAATGAGACTGAAAAGCAGTCTGCATATGAATCATGGGGGGCCCCCCCATACCCCTCTTTGGTTTTCCCAAATCTGTAGCCAGGCTATTCCTCCCATGATGAAAACTGAGAGATTAATTTTTGGAGAAAAGAAATTACCTAAAGTAAAATATATAAATAAATATTTCTACAGGGACAATTAGGTGTCCTCAAGTAAGTCGGCCCTCAAAAAAGCACCTTGCCTGAAGGCATGCCCCTCAGACACTCAAGTGATAACATTTCAATTCATAGTGTCTCACTATCAGATATGAAAGGACAGCCAAGCAAGGCTTACTAATAACTGAGGAAAGACACCAGAATGAATAGGATAAGCAAGCAGTAAAAAAGCATCCATGCAGACAAAATAGACAATGAGAGAATAAAAGCTCTAAACATAAATAAAATGACTAGATTAAAATAGAAAAAAGGAAAGCATGATGCAAAAATTAAAAATGAAAAAAGAATGTTTAAAAGAAAATTTTAAAGTCAGAAAGAACTCTTGAACATTAAAATAATAGCAGCAAAAATAAATCAAATTAACAAGTGAATACAAAATTTATAAAACTGATCAGAAATTAAATTGCCCAGAAATTGACCAGAAAAGAAAATAAGTTACAAATACATATACACACACTCAGGTTTTTTTGTTTTTGTTTTTAAAGAGGGGAAATGATAAGTCATAGAGAGTCAATCAAGGAAGCTAAAATTGAATTAATACTTGTAGGAGAGAGAAAACAAGAAATATGATAAGAGTGAAAATTGTGAAGGAAATAAAAAATTTCCCAGAACTAAAGTTGCTAGTCTTTAAGTGGAAAGGTCAGGAAATTCTGCCAAGAAGAAGATAGATACCAAGGTTCATCACTATAATTTTTTCAGGAATCAGAGATCAAGATGCGATCCTAAAAGCTTCCAGAGGTACATTTATCAAGAATTAAATATAGTCAGATTTCTTAATAGACAGTGCTAGATGCTAGAAGACCATGTCCAACAAGAAAATGTCTCAAAAAGGAAGGCAAAACAAAATGACATGTTTAAATATGTGAAATCTGAAGCAATACATTACCAGCAAGCATACTCTGTTGCTCACTCATGTCCAACTCCTTGAGACCCCATGGACTGCAGTCCACCAGATTCCTCTATCCATGGAATTTTTCAGGCAAGAATACCAGAGTGGGTTGCCATCCCCTCCAGGGGATCTTCCAGACCCAGGGATCAAACCTGTATCTCCTGTGTCTCCTGCATTGGCAGGCAGATTCTTTAGCACTGAGCCAGCAGACCCACTTATAAAAAACATTAAGGGAATTCTTTCAGGTAGAGAGACATGATATTAAATGAAAAGGTGTCTCTAACAAAGGACTGAAGAATACAGGAAAGCTAATTACCTAGAAAAATATGAAAATTTAATCTTATTACCTAAATCTCTTTTAAAGATAATTAAACATTTAAACAAAAAGAATAATAATGCATGGTAAAGTTCGTAATAAACATAACACTAACATGTGACAACAATAATACAAAGGTCAGAAGGAGAGAAATGAAAGTACATTATTTTAAGAGTCTCATACTTTGGTATACTATCACTTGACAGTAGACTGTGATGTACTATAAACCCTAAATCAAGTGCTGAAATAAAAACTTTTTAAAGTTATGAGAGGGAGATTCAAGAGAGAGGGGACATATGTATACTTATGGCTGACTCATGTTGAGGTTTGACAGAAAACAACAAAATTCTGTAAAGCAATTATCCTTCAATTAAAAAATAAGTTAATTAAAAAAGAGGTCCAAGCCTAGGGGAAAAAAAAGTTATAACTAATAAACCAAAAAGGTGGGTAAAACAAAATCATAAAAAATACTCAATTAAATCTAGAGAACTAACAACATGAGGAAAAGGAGAACAAAGAACAAATAAAACAATAGAAAACAAATCATAAGATGATAAATTCAAATCTAACTATCAATAATCACATTAAATATAAATATTACCAGTTAAAAGTCAGAGATTATCATATTGATTAAATAAGGCAAGACTCAATTTATGCTGCCTATAGGAAATACACTTTAAGATAAAATTCATAAATGCCCAGCCAGCGTGATCAGAAAATAAGGAGATAAGACATAAATTGTCAATATCAGAAATGAAAAAGGTGACTATAAATTATACAGACAGTAAAAGAATAACAATGTAATATTATGAATAACTTTATGTAGGTAAATTTTAAAACTTAAATGAAATGGAAACACTTCTTAACTATCTCAAAGTACCAAAATCACCAAGAATAAATCATGTAAGTACTGAATCTATTATGAAAATTTGATTTTCTAATTAAAAGTTTTCTCAAAAAGGCAACTCCAGATCCAGATTGCTTCACTGGTAAAATAATGAATCTGGAGATATATTTAAGGAAAAACCCAATTCTGCAGAAAATTTTCTACAAAACTGAAGAGAAGATAATATTTTCTAACCATTCAATAAGGCCAGCATTACCCTGATTCTAAAACCTAAAAGAAATATTACAAGGGAATAAAAACCTACAGACTGTATTTCCCATGAAAATATACGCAAATATTTTAAGCAAACTTTAGAAAATTAAATCAACAATATATTCAAAAATATAAATTCATCATGACCAAACGGTGTTTAGCCCAAGAGCATAAGGTTGTTTTAACATTTTAAAACCAATCAATGTATTTCATAATACTAAAGAATAAAAAGGAAAAACATACTGTCATTCCAGAAAACACTGAGAAAGCATTTAATAAAATCCAACATCCATTCCTCATAAAAGTGCTGGCATACTAGGAATAGAAGGGCATTACCTCAATCTAATAAGGGCTGCCTATCAATAACTTATCACCAATATACTTCATGAAGAAAGACTGAATGCTTCACCCCCGGAGATTAAAAACAGCACAAGGATGTTCACGCTCACTGTTTCTAGTCAACAACACTAGGTGTTCTAGACAGTGCAATAAGGTTAGAAAGGGAAATAAAAGGCATTTCTATTGGAAATAAAAAATTAAAAGCCTTTATTCACAGACAGCATTGATCGTCTATATGTAAAATTCAATAAGATCTACAGAATTGCTTTTATAACTAATAAGTGAATTTAGCAAGTTTCAGGATGCCCAGAAAGTCAATTGTATTCCATATTGTATTTCAAACAATTAAAATTGAAATTTTACCAAAAAATATCATTTAGATAATATTAAAAATGTCTGGCAAACGATGTGTAAGAGCACTACACTGAAAACTACAAACCAATACTGGTAAAAATTAAAGAGGATATAAATAATGGAGAGATAAACCTTGTTATGAGATTTGAAAGTTAAATATTAAGATGTCAGCAAGACAGGATTTCTCAAAGTAATCTATAGGTTTAGTGATCCCAAACAAAATTCTAGCTAGTTTCTTTTCTTGTAGAAACTGACAAGTTGATTCTAAAAGTCCTATGGAAATGCAATAGGAAACTAGTAAAAATTATTGATACTTATAATATCACAATATTACACAATTCCAGAGTGAATAATACTACTTGGAATTATTCACCTCTGTTGTCCTGTTGACTAATGAAGGCTACTCCATTTCTTCTAAGGAATTCTTGCCAACTGTAGTAGACATAATGGTCAAAGTATTGGAGCTTCAGCTTCTGCATCAGTACTTTCAATGAAAATTCAGGACCGATTTCCTTTAGGATTGACTGGTTTGATCTCCTTGCGGTTCAAGGGATTCACAAGAGTCATCTCCAACACCACAGTTCAAAAGCATCAATTCTTTGGTGCTCAGCCTTCTTTGTGGTTCAGCTATCATATCCATACATGACTACTGGAAAACCATAGCTTTGATTAGATAGACCTTTGTTGATAAAGTAATATCTCCACTTTTTAATATGCTTTCGAAGTTTGTCATAGCTTTCCTTCCAAGGAGCAAGCATCTTTTAGCTTCATGGCTGCAGTCACCACCTGCAATGACTTTGGAGCCCAAGAAAATAAAGTCTCTCACTGTTTCCCCATCTATTTGCCATGAAGTTATGGGTCTGGATGCCAAGATCTTTGTTTTTTGAATATTGATTTTTAAGCCAACTTTTTCACTCTCCTCTTTCATACTTTCATCAAGAGGCTTTTTAGTTCCTTTTCACTTTCTGCCATAAAGTTGATGTCATCTACACATCTGGGATTATTGATATTTCTCCCAGAAATCTTGATTCCAGCTTGTGCTTTATCCAGTCCAGCATTTCACTTGAAATATACTCTGTATATACATTAAATAACAGGGTGACAATATACAGCTTTGACATACTCCTTTCCCAATTTAGAACCGTCCATTGTTTCGTGTCCAGTTCTAACTGTTGCTTCTTGTCCTGCATACAGGTTTCTCGGGAGACCAGTGAGGTGGTCTGGTATTCCCATCTTTTTAAGAATTTTTCACAGTTTATTCTGATCCACATAGTCAAAGGCTTTAGCATAATCAATGAAGCAGAAGTAGATGTCTTTCTGAATTCTCTTGCTTTTTCTATGACCCAATGGATGTTGGCAATTTGATCTCTGTTTCCTCTGCCATTTCTAAATCCAGCTTGAACATCTGAATTTCATGGTTCATGTACTGTTGAAGCCTAGCTTGGAGAATTTTGAGCATTACTTTGCTAGTGTGTGAAATGATTACAATTGTGCAGAGTTTGAGCATTCTTTGGCATTGCCTTTCTTTGGGATTGGAATGAAAACTAACCTTTTCCAGTTCTGTGGCCACTGCTGAGTTTTCCAGATCTGCTGGCATATTGAGTGCAGCCCTTTCACAGCATCATCTTTTAGGATGTGAAATAGCTGGGCTGGAATTCCATCACCTCCACTAGCTTTGTTCATAGTGATACTTCCTAAGCCCCACTTGACTTAGCACTCCAGGATGTCTGGCTCTAGTTGAGTGATCATACCATCGAGGTTACCTGGGTCATTAAGAACTATTTTGCATAGTTCTGTGTATTCTTGCCACCTCTTTTAATATCTTCTGCTTCTGTTACATCAATACCATTTCTATCCTTTATTGTGGCCATCTTTGCATGAAATGTTCCCTTGGTATCTCATCTTGAAGAGATCTCTAGTCCTTCCCATTCTATTGTTTTCCTCTATTTCTGTGCATTGTTTACTTAGGAAGGTTTTCTCTCTCCTTGCTATTCTTTGGAACTCTGCATTCAAATAGGTATATCTTTCTTTTCTCCTTTAACTTTTGCTTCACTTCTTTTCTTAGCTATTTGTAAGGCCTCCTCAGACAACCACTTTGCCTTCTTGCATTTCTTTTCCTTGGAGATGGTCTTGATCACCTCCCCCTGTACAGTGTTACAAACCTCCTTCCATAGCTCATCAGGCACTCTATCGGATCTAATCCCTTGAATGTATTTCTCACTTCCATCATATAATCATAAGGGATTTGATTTAGGTCATACCTGAATGGTCTAGTGATTTTCCCTACTTTCTTCAATTTAAGTCTGAATTTGGCAATAAGGAGTTCATGATCTGAGCCACAGTCAGCCTCCAGTCTTATTTTTGCTGACTGTATAGAGCTTCTTCAGCTTTGGCTGCAAAGAATATAATCAATCTGATCTTGGTATCAACTATCTGATGATGTCCATGTGTAGAGTCCTCTTGTGTTGTTGGAAAAGGGTGTTTGCTATGATCAGTGCATTCTCTTAGAAAACTCTGTTAGCCTCTGCCATGCTTCATTTTGTACTCCAAAGTAAAACTTGCCTGTTACTCCATGTATCTCTTCACTTCCTAGTTTTGCATTCCAGTCCCATATGATGAAAAGGACATCTTTTTTGGTGCTAGTTTTAGAAGGTCTTGTGAGTCTTCATAGAACCGTTCAACTTCAGCTTCTTTGGCATTAGTGACTGGGGCATAAACTTGGATTACTGTGATATTGAATGGTTTGCCTTGGAAATGAGCAGAGACCATTCTGTCATTTTTGAGGTTGCACCAAAGTACTGCATTTCAGACCCTTTTGTTGACTATGAGGACTACTCCATTCCTTTGAAGGGATTCTTGCCCACTGGAGTAGATATAATGGTCATCTGAATTGGTCCTAATGGGGCTTCCGTGATGGCTCAGCAGTAAAAAGAATATGCCTGCATTGCAGGAGATGCAGGAGACTCGGTTTTATCCCTGGGTCAAGAAGATCTGCTGGAGGAGGGCACTAGAACCCACTCCAGTATTCTTGCCTGGAGAATCCCATGGACAGAGGAGGCTAGTGGGCTATAGTCCACAGGGTCTCAAAGAGTTGGACGTGACTGAAGCAACTGAGCATGCACGCATGCACACATGGTTCTATGAGAGATCTGATATATCATTTGAAAAATTAGAGATAACTATCAAGAAATATATTAGATAATTGCTAACTACAGGGAAAGAATAAAGTAAGTATTAACTACAGGAGAAGCAAAAAGTTGAGAAGGAATTGTAATCATAACATACTACTTGACTATCAGAGTATATTTTCAGATTTACATTCCTGTAAGTGATTATTGTTTTATTAAGATGTAACTCTGCATAGAAGGCTAAAATTCATGGGGTTGCAAAGAGTCGGACACGACTGAGTGACTAACACAATTCTATTGAAAGGATAAGGGAAGGGATTTGGAAGAGTAATGTAGGAGAGCTAAATGCCTACCTAACATAAAAGAAAATCAAAAGATAGAATCTAGAATTGATACATCAAGAAACAACAATATAAGCATATTGTTTTTACAAGTGAAGTTAATTATTAGGAAAAAAAATTCTGCTAAACTGTCAAAACAGTTATGACTGGGGATTAAGACTTTCCACAAGAGTGGAAAAAAAGTTATGACCAACCTAGATAGCATATTCAAAAGCAGAGACATTACTTTGCCAACTAAGGTCCATCTAGTCAAGGCTATGGTTTTTCCTGTGGTCATGTATGGATGTGAGAGTTGGACTGTGAAGAAGGCTGAGCGCTGAAGAATGGATGCTTTTGAACTGCAGTGTTGGAGAAGACTCTTGAGAGTCCCTTGGACTGCAAGGAGATCCAACCAGTCCATTCTGAAGGAGATCAACCCTGGGATTTCTTTGGAAGGAATGATGCTAAAGCTGAAGCTCCAGTACTTTGGCCACCTCATGTGAAGAGTTGATTCATTGGAAAAGACTCTGATGCTGGAAGGGATTGGGGGCAGGAGGAGAAGGGGACGACCGAGAATGAGATGGCTGGATGGCATCACGGACCCAATGGACGTGAGTCTGAGTGAACTCCGGGAGATGGTGATGGACAGGGAGGCCTGGCGTGCTGTGATTCATGGGGTCGCAAAGAGTTGGACAAGACTGAGCGACTGGACTGAACTGAACTGAACTGAACAAGAGTGGAACGTGTAGCAGATCAGCTGTTGCTGCTACTTTATGCATTATAAGCCTCTTGACTTATAATGTTTTGAACAAACTTTTTTAACCTGTGTGATTATTAATAAAGTGATAAAAATTAAAAGAAAATTTACCCCCAAAAAAGGAAAATGCACATCCCAAGCTTCTTCAAAGCATCAGGTACAATTCTAGCTGTCATCTCCGTCTCCTGACCTAGGATCCTGCTTCAGAAGACCCACACAAATCATCTTGTGGTCACACCACATACAATGAAATTTATCTTCACACGCGCTGTTCACTCTCAAATCGGAGCACTGGTTGTATACAACCCATTGCTTATCTATTTAAAAAACTCATTCTAAATTTATGTAAATAAATAGTGACTATGAAACATGGCTTTGAAAAAGTCATGGAATTCTCCAGGCCTGAATACTGGAGTGGGTAGCCGTTCCCTTCTCCAGGGGATCTTCCCAACCCAAGGATCGAACCCAGGTCTCCTGAGTTTCAGGTAGATTCTTTACCAGCTGAGGCCCCAGGGAAGCCCAAGAATACTGGAGTGGTTAGCCTATCCCTTCTCCAGAGGATCTTCCTGACCCAGGAATGAAATCAGGGTCCCCGCCTTGCAGGTGGATTCTTTACCAACTGAGCTACTAGGGAAGCCCTGGAGAATGTCACAGAAATCAAAATCAGTGATTCATTCTTTCCTACCACATTAAAATGAGATCAAATTGTTTTTCAAGGGGTAAAGAGCTAACCTTCCTTATAAAAAAAAATAGATATATAGTAAAAAGAACAAGGAAGGTGATTGTGGGAATGAGGAAAATAGAAATGAGGAAAGGAAAGGCAATTAGAAGAACAAAAGAAATGTCATTTGCTTCCCTTTTTATACCAAGTTTCATGAACAATAAAAAGACTGTGAAAGTAAAGCACAAGTTCATATCCCTCATGTCCACAAACCGCTGCCTTGGACTAGTCACCTGGAACTCTCACCATCTGAAAAATGAGACCCCAGCTACAAATCAAGTCAGGCTCAAACAGAATAACTTCTGTTGAGAACCAACTGTTTGCGGCCTTTGAAATGGCTTCAAATCTAATCCCAAATTGAAGCTGAGAAATAATTACTAAGTAATTAAAAGTTTAAAATTAGGCATTACAGCTAGCATTAATTAAGAGCAGCATTTATTCATTTATTCCACAAAGGAATCCTGAATGCTTATTAGGCACTAGGCTTTATTCTAAGTGAGCGATGAGCGATGAGCCAGAAAGGTGAGAATCCTGCCCTAGTGGAGTTTTGCATAATAATAGGAAGAGTACAATAATAATAAGGAAATTGATACAAAATATGTCAAGTGGTGAGAAGTGCTGTGGATTGAATTTTACTGATGAATAAGCAATATTAAATTTCCTCTCATTTTTCTAATTGTGTTCCCTTCCTCTAAACTTTATTTGGTCTTGCATGCATGTCTGCTAAGTCGCTTCAGTCGTGTCTGACTCTTTGTGACCCTGTGGACTGTAGCCTGCCAGGCTCCTTTGTTAATGGGATTCTCCAAGCAAGAATACCGGAGTGGGTAGCCATTTGCCTTCTCCAAGGGATCTTCCCAACCCAGGGATTGAACCCAACCCAGGGATTGAACCCGAGTCTCTTTTGTCTCTTGTTTCCGCAGGCAGGTTCTTTATCTCTAGTGCCACCTGGGAAATCCTGAATAGTGCTTTGAATCATAAAGCAGTATGCTGCTGCTGCTGCTGCTGCTGCTACTAAGTCGCTTCAGTCATGTTTGACTCTGTGCGACCCCACAGACGGCAGCCCACCAGGCCCCCCCGTCCCTGGGATTCTCCAGGCAAGAATACTGGAGTGGGTTGCCATTTCCTTCTCCAATAAAACAGTATGAGTGACTATAAAATCAGAATAAAGTTGCTCTATTTTACGTAAGATAATCAACGAAGGTCTTGCTGACAAGAAGGCATTTGAATAGCAAATCACTGAATTCTGATCAATTCCTGCCCAGACATACTTGCTTTCATATTCAAACTACCGGATGACTAACTCCAGCCCTTAGAACCCTATAAGGGTCCTTGCTTATGTCCCCCTTTTGAGAAGCCCTGAGGTTTTGTCAAGGTGAGACTCTCTCCTTGCTTAGGAAGTTTAGTAAGCCAGCTTTGTATAGTTAGCAGGTTTCTCCTGGGGTCTTCTACAGGAGTTCTGACAATTAAGAGTTTTCAGCATATAGATGGTACGTAATACAGGAAGACTGGGTAAGACCACCTAAAGATCAGAGCAGGTGAAGATGATACAAGGCCTGAGAGGGGAGTGCTGGGGCAGTTCAACATTTAAATTCCATCCCAAAATGAAAACAAAACAAAACAAAACAAAACAGCCAGCAATGGAAATGGAAAAGTATCGTAAGGGAGGTCAGATGAGAAACAAGAGAGGGTGTGTTCCAGAAACTAAGTGGGGTTTTAAGCATGACTCTGCCAACCTAGATAGCATATTGAAAACCAGAGATATTACTTTTCCAACAAAGGTCCATCTAGTCAAGGTTATGGTTTTCCCAGTGGTCATGTATGCATGTGAGAGTTGGACTGTGAAGAAGGCTGAGCACCAAAGAACTGATGTTTTTGAACTGTGGTGTTGGAGAAGACTCTTGAGAGTCCTTTTGGACTACAAGGAGAGCCAATCAGTCCATTCTAAAGGAGATCAGTCCTGGGTGTTCTTTAGAAGGAATGATGCTAAAGCTGAAACTCCAGTACTTTGGTCACCTCATGCGAAGAGTTGACTCATTAGAAAAGACTGATGCTGGGAGGGATTGGGGGCAGGAGGAGAAGGGGACGACAGAGGATGAGATGGCTGGATGGCATCACCGACTTGACAGACGTGAGTTTGCGTGAACTCCGGGAGATGGTGATGGACAGGGAGGCCTGGCGTGCTGCGATTCATGGGGTCGCCAAGAGTCAGACATGACTGAGTGACTAAACTGAACTGAACTTACAAAAGAATCAACTCTAATAATTTAACAAGAGTAGATTCAAATATGAACAGATTGTTTGAATTGAGTAGACAAATTTGTTTTCAGAAGTCAGTAAGAGACATAAAATAAGCAAAAGGAGAATAAAATGAGACACATTTGACCCAAGGTCCTTGACACATAGAAAGGGTCTGAGGGAATTTGTTCAAATACTTAATTCTAAATATAGCGATAACATAAAAATATATTTTCCAAATCAAAAAGGTTTTGAGGCTATGATTCTCAACCCTCTCTTACTACTCTCCTGATTAACTATTTTCTGAGCTTTGACACTTTCCTCTTCTCCTTCAGCCTTATTCATCTTTCTCTTTAATCAATCTTCCTTCTCCTCAGCATGATCTATTTCCGCTCATTTTATGAAGCTGTCAATGATAGAGTCGAATTTAAAATAGGCAGGCACAAAGCAAAGAGACAAATGTAAAACCAAAAGGAAACTCTTAAAAGACAAAAGGCTCAAACCCAAAGGACCTCTTTATGCATAGAGAGGAACTGTCTAGCGTGAATCTTTCAGCCACATATGGATAATAGAGATAAAAACTATACAGTGTTAGAATTGGAAGAGGTTGCCTACCTCAAAGACACCATGCCATTTTAGGAAGTAAAACTGAAAGTAATTTGCAGATAGATTAACCAAGTTTTCTGATATTGACCCATTGGAAGTTGATCTGAAATAAATCTGACTCCCAGTTTAATGCTTTTCTCTCCAATCTGAATTGATATCAGAGGTATTAATTTCAAATAAAATAAGTAATAACAGTTTCTACAGTCCTTGAAGGTGTAATTAGCTTTTTTATATAAACCAAAACAACTTATCAAATTGTTTCAGTCTCCTTAAATGTTTTGCCTTGAATGTTTTCATCATAGTCAACGCCTTTCCATTGTAAGGCAGGAAACATCTCTTATTCATGTCAGTAGTTTCAGAATGTGAAAACTATGCTGAAAGAACATATATAATTGTTTGAAAATCCAAGCAAAAATATTCAAGGACTAGAACTACCACATTAGTATCTACTTATTAGAAAGATGCTTCAGTGGGTTATAGTCCTTAATCTACTTTTGAGGCAAAGACAGTTTTGTTTTGTTTTATTTTGTTTTCCCAAGTCTGGAAAACTTTTTTTAACCTTAATTCCAGAATAGAATTGAGTTGGACACAACGAAAGCAACTGAGCACGCACACACCAGGATAGAATTTGTGCACACACAAATCAGAATGAATACCATGCTAATGTTAGATGTGCATATTTTTAGATGGTCTTTTATAATGAAATAAGTTTTTTTTTCTAACCAAGAATGAACTTAATAACAGATCTGTAATATTTTCCCATTTCTAAATAACTTTTTTTGGTTTGTCTTTGACTCAATGAATTTGTCCTAGATTTTCAAACCTTGAGAATCCTCATAAAGTATTGTCCTTATTTTACTTTTTATCAAATCCAGATACCTTTCTATTTAATCTTTATAAAGCCATAAAAGGGGAAATTCATGTTTAATTTATATATATGAGATCAATTAATATGATTATAATATATCCTTTATACTCTAAGTCATTCTTTAAAAGCATAAGGTAACTTAAAATTCCACAATAAGCCACAAATAAAGTTAACACACAAAGTACTTACAGTAAAATTAATACAGTCATACATTTAGCTCTGAGCTTCCCTTAGCCAAAGCAAAAGGATGGGCACAAGTAGTTACACAGTTCACAGTATCCAGACAAAGAAAACCATATAGCTGTTCAATACATGCATTCATGTTTCCATTTAGTACCAAGACCAGAGAAAAAAATTCTCTTGTGAATAATCCTGAAAAGATTCTGCATAATACATGAACAAAATCCTTAGCATATTTAGAATAAATAAACCCCAAAATTTCATAGTGTTGTTTGCTCCAATGTCCCTTAAGTACAAATCAACACTATGCAGGCACTATGTGGATGAGAGAGGTGAAGACAAATAAGACCCTTGAACTCTTTCCTCTGGTAAACCTCACAGAGATTAACAGTCACAAAATCTTACAAATTCCACATTCATAATTCTCTCGCTGGCCCCTCTCCTAGTTTCACCCTCATTCTATCTCACCTGACTCATTGTGGAGCCTTCTAATTGTTCTCCACCTGTAATATCTCACTTTTCCAAGCTACCTGAAATACAGCTCATGCATAGCATGTATAACATAATCATAGCAATGTTCTGGTTATATCACTCCTTCTTTCAAAATCCATTTTGAACAACAACAAAAAGTTAGATTTTCTAATTTGTTCATACAAGACCCTCCATGATCTGGTCTTAACTTGGTAGTGGGACCTCCAATCCAACAGAGGTGAGCAGGCATTGGGGCAGAAAAACCGATGCAGGCCATCTGAAGAGGTTGTTCCTCAAGTCCCACTGACCTGCCAGGGAACAAGGTGAGTCTCTTGTCTCGGGAGAAGGAAGCCATATATTTAAACAAAATTTTCTTTTAATTTTTGGCCATGCTGTGAGTCATGAGCAGCTCCCCAGTCAGGGACTGAACCCACACTCCCTGCTGTGGAAGAATGGAGTCCTAATAACTGGACCAGGGAAGTCCCAGAAATCTATATTTTTATATAAAACCTCCTGATTTTTAAATATAGGAAACTAGTTCAAAGGAAAATTTGATACTTTTCAAGCCAGTGAAAATATGTCTTCAGGTGGAATGTAGCAGGAGTGCCAGTTTGGTCCACGTGTTTTTCACTCTGTCCTTTCACATTTGCAGCTGAACTGTGTTCTCTACAGTCAACATTCCAAGCCTCCTCTATACTGTTCCTTCTGAAAGCCTAGATTTGTGGGCGGGGGGGAGGGGAGTGCAGGGGGGAACAACCTAGGCCCATTTCAGATACCAATTCCACTAAGTTTTTCCAAAATCAGTTTAAAGTAATTATCTATGCTCTGCTGTTGCTCCTGCTGCTGCTAAATCAGTTCAGTCGTGTCCAACTCTGTGCAATCCCATAGACGGCAGCCCACCAGGCTCCCCCGGCCCAAGGATTCTCCAGGCAAGAACACTGGAGTGGGTTGCCATTTCCTTCTCCAATGCATGAAAATGAAAAGTGAAAGTGAAGTCATTCAGTCGTGTCCAACTCTTAGTGACTCTATAGACTGCAGCCTACCAGGCTCCTCCGCCCATGGGATTCTCCAGGCAAGAGTACTGGAGTGGGGTGCCATTGCCTTCTCTGGTTTATGCTCTAAAGTCCCACAATATTTGAACTCTGTTTTTTAAAGGCAGTGAACACTCTATAAAGTTCAGTCATTACTTTCATGCATACTTTTTTTCTCCAATCAAATGGTCCTGAAAGCACAGGCCATGTTTTATTCAGCTTTAAATACTCCATATCAAATTATACCACCTTTCACCCAATCAATTCTCACTTATAAGAATTAATTACCTTAAGATTGTTAATGGAAGAATTTAAATTTTGAGTTATACCCATTATAGTCTAGATTTGTTTTCAGTACTTAGAAGTCATGCATTAGACAGATGGCTTTCTTTTCCCCTTCACAGTGTGTATACATATTTCAGATAGGGCACTTTCTGGCATAACATCAATTTCCTTTGCACTGAGTTCTTTATTTTCCCATGAAATGAAGGTTTGCACTCCCTCAAGCACATCCTTAAAATATCTTGACTCCACATGCGATGTGTAGATTGTTTTATAAACCAATTTTAGGCCTATGATATATTTGTGCCATTTGTTGGCAAATACAGTATTTTCAAATTGGTGTAAGTTGACCTGAATATTTTCACAAGCTGAGCAGTAACATCATTTCAAATTTACCAAGTAACTATTTTATAGCCCTAGATATTTTCCTAAATTGGGTTAGTTTATATTGAAATATACTTTTCAAAAGATTCATATGTTTTAATCAAGAGATTAAGAAAACAGATTTTCTAAAAGCCACTCCTATAACCCAGCTTCCTCAGTGACCCCAATAATGATGATGCCAATCTATATTCATTTATCAGCTGTCCCTCACACAGCCCACCTCCTGGGGGATTCAGAATATATCACTAATCTGCAAGGGAACTTAACTATCATTCAAAATTTGGAAAAAGTCAGAAAAACTGGGATTTACAAGTGTAGAGAGAGATTTTAGAATGATACAGAAAGTAGACTCTCCTACCCCTCAAGCTGTAGAGTAGGCAGGTCAAAGTTCCCTGAATATAACATGAAAAAAGTAGAGATTTGAGCAAAGATGAAATACCATGGGCATTAAGGAGACTTTGATTGATATCTGAATTTGAGTAGCTGAAGTTCAAACTGGCATTTTTACAATTTAAACTGCATGTCTATGGAGAAAAAAGATTTAAAAGCCTAGTGCTAAAAACTGAAATCTTCTCTTGAATAGTCGTCCTGTTTGAAGAATTACAGACTTGTCAATGAACAGCCATAACATTTACAAAAACATGGGGACAGAGCAAATCAAATGACAAAACATGTGAAGAAGTTTTGGGGTTTTGTTTTTTTGTTTTTTTTTTTTTTTGGTCCTTTCTGCTAAGTAGAATAGACATACACAGGCACTGTCATGTACTTCTCAAATTGAAGATTTGCTTAAAAAGCTATAATGTGTTAGTATACTATATTGGTGTTTTTCTTTCTGGCTTACTTCACTCTGTATAATAGGCTCCAGTTTCATCCACATCATTAGAACTGATTCAAATATATTCTTTTTAAATGGCTGAGTATTTTTCCATTGTGTGTATGTACCACAGCTTTCTTATCCGTTTGTCTGCTGATGGACATCTAGGTTGCTTCCATGTCCTGGAGAATGGCATTGACACATGTATATTATCATATGTGAAATGAATTGCCAGTCCAGGTTTGATGTATGATACAGGATGCTCGGGGCTGGTGCACTGGGATGACCCAGAGGGATGGTATGGAGAGGGAGGTGGGAGGGGGGTTCAGGATGGGGAACACGTGTACACCTGTGGTGGATTCATGTCAATGCATGACAAAACCAATACAATATTGTAAAGCAATTAGCCTCCAATCAAAATAAATAAATTTATATTTTAAAAAAAGGTACAAAGGGAAAAAAAAGCTATAATGCTAAATACAAATCCTATATGAAAAAGTTCATAGTAACTCTGATAAAAGATGCTTGCACAGTCTTTGGAAATAGATAACAAAATCCTTGATGATCATAAAACATTGGTTGGTAATTATACATTTCAAATTCTTTCCACCTGTATTTAAACTTTCAGTAGAATTCTAAGTACCCACTCCAGTGTTCTTGCCTAGAGAATCCCAGGGACAGCGGAGCCTGGTGGGCTGCGTCTATGGGGTCACACAGAATTGGATACGACTGAAGTGACTTAGCAGCAGCGGCAGAATTCTAAGTACCTGACAGTCCACTTCATAGGTTGTCAGCTGCCAAGTGAAAAGACAATGAGGAAAGATTACAAGTGAAAGTTCATGCGATATATACATGTGTATGTGTATATGGTTTAAATCAGATAAACATAAATCTATTCCTTTTAAAGCTGACACTTGACCAAGAACACAAGCAAAATTTTAATTGCTTTGATCTATGACCTTTTGAATATACATCATATGAAACATCTATACTTTTTAGAGGTTAAAATGATGTTGGTGTCAGAAAGCGATGTAATCAGGTAGTGAATAAAAACAACTTTGTGATGAGTTTGTCCTGTGAAGCAATAAAAAGTCCGTGCAATGGAAGCCTAAAGCCTTGGAACGAAAATGTCAAGTTGAGAAATGCTTTGACATCAAGATAATGCACAAATAAGAGGAAAGAATACTTGAGTTGAGGAAACAATTGAAAGAAAAACAATTTATGTGTAATATAGAAGCTTCTGTACACATTTAAGGCATAACAGGGCTGGTAAAGTCTTCAGAAAATGATGAAATATTCTGTTGTTTTCATAGAGAGAAAGAAGAAAACCTCACTGAAAAATCACCATTCAGAATACCAGATTCAAACCAGCTCCTAACTTTTACGTTACACTGAATTTTTCTTTATAAAAACTTGAATTGGAAGGCAATTTCCTTCTAAAAGCAGCAGCAGTGTGGCAGGCAGAATAGCGCCACACCCCAAGATGTTCACATCCTAATCCCTAGAACCAGTGAATGTGTCATCCTCCACAGCAAAACGGATTTTGCTGCTGTGGTTGAGGACCTTGAGATGGGGGAGATTATTCTGGGTTATCCGGGTGTTGCTAATCACATGAGTGTTTAAAAGCAGAGGACCTTTACCAACTAGGGTCAAAGAGAGATGTGACTACAGAAGAACAATCAGAGATTCACATTGCTGGATCTGATGACGGAGGAAGGAGGCCAGAAGCCAAGGAATGGGTGGTCTCCAGAAGACAGATAAGGCAAGGAAACGAATTTCCCCTGAAGCCTCCCAAAAGGAATGCAGGCCTGATGACACCTTCATCTTAGCCCAGTGAGATCTGTGTCAGACTTTTGACCTACAGAACTGTAAGACAGTAAATCTGTGGTATTTTAAGTGACTACATTTGTGTTAATGTGTTATAGTAGGAAAAGAAAACGAATACAGTATATTCGAGAACCCGGGTGTTAGTGCATAGAATTTCAAATTTTATGTTGAAAAAAAGCAAAAAGAGTTAAGAAATAACTGTCTCAAGTTTTCAGTAAAATGGCCTATGATACTGCATATAAAACATAAGCTAAAAATAACTTTGTGGAATGAAATACCTAAAGAAACTTAAATATCTTCAGAAAAGTAGCCCAGATTTCTATCTCCTCATAGATGGAGAGCCTAGTGAAAATATTTTATTTTGAAAAACCTGCTTGAATTTCATTTGATGGTTAAGACATTAAACTTGACCATGCTAGTCCCTGCAGTTAAGTCTCCATGGTGTCCTATTTTATGTAGTATTAAAAGTAAAACTCATACCATAACCTATAGGCTCTATGTGGTCTGACCCCTGTGGTCACATTTTCTATACCTCTCCCATTTCTCACCAAGTCTCAGCCACACTGGTCTTTTTCCTGATCTTTAAACATGCAAATCTTATTCCACCCCACTCCAGCGCCTTTGCACTGCTTCCTTTGCCTGAAATGTGTGGAGAAGTATTACATAAGGATTGAAACTAGACTGAGAGCACTCAAAGAAAGCAAACCAGAAACCTGCATTACATTAGAACCATCTGGGCACCACTGAAAGTATGTAGATTGCAGAACCCCAGCCCACCATGCTGAATTAACTCTGTGTGGGCCCCAGAGCCATATTTTAGAATAAATCTAGAGAAGGCAAATCGCATCACCACTCTTTTAGATGGGAGCAACATGGGGCCTCTCAGTCCAGCCCAGCAAAGACAACCACATTGCAGGATGACATGCTGCCTTCTTAATACCTAACTCGCAGGTTGGTATAAGAATCCTGATAGTTAGATGTAATGATATCTTTGAGAAACCAATAGCATGGGAGAGTGGCTAGAAGCACAGACACCTGGGTTCATAATCCCAGCTCTGCCACTTACCTGCTGAGCAAGCTACTTAACCCCACTGGGCCTTAATCACTTCATCTGTAAACTGACAACGGGTAATATAACAAAGCTACCTCAAAGAGTCATGAGGACTGAATTATTTATTTGCATAAAGTAGAACAGTGCTTGACCAACAGTAAGAGCTCACCAAATGTTGGTCATGGTATGTCAAAAACATCATTCTGGTGAGTCAACCATCCTTTCATTTGGACAGGATCCACTTTTTAGTGGAGTTTTGCTAGTGTTTGAAATATGCTCTCTTAATGTCTAAACTTACCTATTTTTTTCATCTTTCAAAGCTGTTCCATGAAGTAAAATGAAAAAATTGTAGGTTCTCCCCACTGTCTTCCAAACAGCTTAATCAATGACTGGTATTAAGTATGCCAGCCACAAAATCTTTACAATTATATCAGATGGTTACTGTTTCTCTGCTGATACACACTGAATCATCCAAAGCCACAGGAAACTAGGGATAAATATCAATAAAATCTTCTTTTATTCTCCCAAGATCCCTGCTGATTTCTTCCCTCCTCTGATGGCTAAACTAAAAGGATATAGATTACTTCAGAAGCTGTTGCTTACAAAAGAATTAAAGTAAGATAACACTTATTCTAAAATACATGAATTCAAATGATTTCAGCACTGAGGATTAAGCTCTAAATCCATCAAAGGTGTAAATGAGTCAGTACTAATCCTTTGGCCTTAACCAACTCAAGACATAAATGGACATTAAAAAATAATGAAATATTGCCATGTCAGAGAAAGGCAAATACATATGATATCAGTTATATGTGGAAGCTTAAAAAATGATGCAAATGAACTTATCCACAAAACAAACAGAGTTACAGACATAGAAAACATACTTATGGCTACCAAAAAGGACATCCGGGGAGGAGTTTGGGGAGATAAATTAAGAGTTTGGGATTAACATGTATCCACTACTACACATAAATTGGTAAACAACAAGGACCTACTGTATAGCATATGGAGCTATTGATATAGTCAATATCTGTAATGACATATAAAGGAAAGGAATATGAAAAAGAATATATGTGTTTGTATAACTGAATCACTTTGATATATACTTGAAACTAACACAACATTATAAATTAAGTATATGTGTGTATTAGTCACTCAGTTGTATCCAACTCTTTGCAACCCTTTGTCTGTAGCCTGCCAGGCTCTTCTGTCCACAGAATTCTCCAGGCAAGAACACTGGAATGGGTAGCCATTCCCTTCTCCGGGGGATCTTCCTGACCCAGGGATCGAACCTAGGTGTCCTGCATTTCAGGCAGATTCTATACTGTCTGAGACACCAGGGAAGCCCAAAAAACCAATCTGACCCCAACGTGACTTGAACACACAACCTTCTGATCTGGAGTCTGACATGCTACCATTGCACCACAAGGTCACACAAAATTAACTATATTTCAATTTAAAAAGAGAAATAAATGGATGTTTGAGCCTGAAGAGTTTGAAGAAGGAAGAGGTTTATCTTTATCCATTAGAAGGTAGCATTCAATCAGTCTAGCCATGAAATTTGGGAGATCTGATATTTAAAGATTTGTTAATTTCAGGGGCTTTCTTGTTCCCATAGGAGTTGGCTATGAAATAAAGCCCACAAATGGGCCCTTTTATGCTGGGCAGTAAGAAAGGAGAGTCAAAGAGAAATGGCAACTAACCTGAAAGAGGTAAGAAAAGAAAGGGCTTGTGTGTTACCTGGGTCTGTTCTCTCTTTCCATTTCAGATGTGGGAAGGATCCATTAGGGCTTTTTGTGGCCAGACAATCTTCTTTAAATGGTGGCTGAGAGCATGAGTAATGGAGGCACTGAGCCCCTCAAGAAGCTGAAAGAATCACACAAGCATTGGCTGGAGCAGTGGACATCTTAGAAGCCCTGGGTATCTCACAATTAGCTAAAGAGCCTTATGAGCAGAGTAACCAAAAGAGTCACCTTGCAGGGCACTAGTGATGAGATATGGTCTGTACCAAAAACCAAGCCAGGGTTTGCACAACAGCAGTCAGGCCAATCCTCTCCTCCTGGCAGGTGTTTTACTACAGGCTGCAGATATCATCGATGCCAGAGGAGGATGAAGAAGGAGGGATGTGGACTCAGAGAAAGGGAAAAAGAAAGACCATTCAACTGAACAGTGTTTGAAATCCAGCAGTAACCGAATCAATTTTACCCAAACTGGACTCTAAAAGCATATTTGAAACTGTTGGACTTGAGAACTATTCAGTTTTAAGGTGGAAGGGATTGGAATATGTAGAAATAAAATGTTTCAACAGAAATAGAGTCACAGATGTAGAAAACAATCTTATGTCCATGGCGGTAAGTTGGGGGACAAGGGAGGGTGGATAAATAAAATAGATAACTAATAAGGACATAAATGCATAGCATGGAAAACTCTACTCAGTACTTTTATGGGGGAAAAAATATAAAAAGAGTGGATATATGTTATATGTATATATATAACTGATTCACTTTGCTCCACAGCAGAGAGTAACACAACATAGTAAATCAACTATACTCCACTAAAAATTTTTTAATGTTTACAAATAAATAAAAACAAAAATTTCATTCTTCTTTTTAAAGATTTAACTTTAAATGGAATATAATATATAAATTTGGATTCACCATGTTGTACAGTGGAAACTAACATTAATACTGTAAATCAACTATACTTCAATTAAAAAATAATTTTTCAATCTTCTGTGAGAAACAGAAATGAAGACTGAGGGGAAAATAAGTTATTAGAAAAAGAACAGAGTTCTAGTTTATATATATCTGACATGACCCTATCAAATTTATACATATTATACCTTTAAATTCTAAAGCCTCTCTTTCCCAAACTAAACTTTTCATTTTCCAAACAATAGGCTAAAATTTGAGGAAAATTCACATAAGTGACTTTTGGGTAGATTAAATTTAGCTATCAGTGTTTTCCCCACGAGATGAGCACCCTGAACCTTGTAACCTTGGCCAAGCCATGGCTCAAGTTTTCTCATGTAAATTTAGGAAGTTGAATCTAATGGTCTAAATTTTCCTCCAACTCAAGCATGATAGACGTAGGGGAATAGCTTCCCTCCAAGAAATTTTACTTATCTGAAGGTTCAGAAATGTCCAAACAAGTTAATATTTCACGGCAAGGTGTTTGTGGAATATTTACTTCATCAACTGACATAGGTTTACCTATCAATCTTTGTTTGATCCAAGATTAACTCATAAATCAGACAAGGATAAATGAACCCTCACCAGTGGGCCTCTTAAAAGAATTAAACTTTAGTATGTCATCAGCCAGGTTTTTTTGATTGAATGGAATGTGAAAGCAACACATTCCTTCCAAAGAACTTTCCTCTTAAAGTTTCCCTCTGGAAAGATAAAAGGTGTTATTTATTTTGCTTAATAAAGACTTTCTAGAATAACAATGTTTTCAGTATTAGCAAATTTGTAAACTCTATAAATCCTCAGACCTGCTCTCCTTTAAGTATTTTAAGTCAAGAGATTCTAAGTCTCTTTTAAATCCCCTAGAATATGATTCCTGGTGATTTACTATGAATCCCAATACAGCTAGGAAGCATTAATGCATTTTGTTCGATAAGACTTTCTTATGAATGCACAGCCATCATGTTTTCTGATATATGATTCTGTTCACATCTGCTATAGGGCTTGGAGGAGTGGCAGACATTGGCAATTTTGTAAAGTGTTCTGAAGCAATAGAAAAGCGAAAAAAAGTCATAATTTTCTATGGGGATAATTTCTATGCCACAGTGACACTTTTAAATGTTTTCAATAGTGTTGATTTATTAGGAAGCTTAGAAAGGTAGTACTTAGAACCAGCTTTCCCCATAAAATCTCAGTGACGGAGAATAACTTTTACATTTTTCAAACTGTCCATTGTGAAAGATTTTTTCATTACGATGAAGGTGTTTAGAGGTTTTTGATTTAATGTAGAATGATAACTCCCTTGAGTTGCAGACTTCTGGAAAGAACAAACAATGAAACAAACATTCTTACCCTTCCCCTGAGTGAGTTCAATCATGAAATACATTTGATGATCCATGGCAACACAGTACTTCCCTGACTTGGTTGAGCTCTCTAATACAAAATTTGAATTCTCACAAATTAAAATTAATTTACACATGTATTACTTTGACCTTGTATTTTCAAAACAAGAGAAGCTGCAGCTCCTATCTATTCACCATTAATGTGGTTAATTCAGACAGTGGTGAAACTGTCCTAGTTTGTTCTGGACTGAGGGGTTTCCAAGATGCTAGGTTTTCAGTGCTCAGACCAAGAGGGAATACAAAATAAGCTGGTCACCCTACAGAGGTTTCCAAACTTTATGGTGCCTCATAATTACTTGGAGGGCTTGCTAAAATTCAGATGTCATAGGCCCCCTCCACCGAATTTTTATTCAGCAGATCTAACAAATTCCCAGGTGATTGTCCGAGGGTCACACTTTGAGAAGACACTGCCATATGCCTGGATTCTCCTGGCCACAGCTGATCCAAATGATCTTATCAGAAAGTCTGGTAAGAAGTCACAAGAATTTGACACTGGAACTCAATATCTTACATCAATAACCATGGTTGTATAAAAAAAATCTACATCTGGCTCTAGGCACAAGGGAAAAGGGGAGGTGTGGCGGGATTCTTTTGTACCTAACATGTTTCCAGTTCCTGAATCCAGCCCTTCAATGAGGCTCAGTTGTACCTGTCACCCTCCAGTTCTATGAGGTTTTCTCATTGCCTACTGAAAAACTGGACTTTTCAGGTGGCTCAGAGGTAAACAATCTCCCTGCCAAGGCAGGAAATGCATGTTTGATCCCTGGGGTGGGAAGATCCCCTGCAGAAGGAAATGGCAACCCACTCCAGTATTCTTGCCTGGGAAATCCCATGGACAGAGGAGCTTGGTGGGCTACAGTCCATGGGGTAGCAAAGAGTCAGACAACTTATAGCAACAGCAACAACTGATAAACTGTTGTTTTTTCACTTTGGCTACTCTGAGTGTCTCATGTTACATAAGCCAACATAACCCTGATTAAAACCAAAATGCTCCAAATAATTGTATGCAATAGAGAAAACAATTGAGCTAGGTCCAGGAAAATATTATATTGGCTCCAAGCCACTTTCGTGTTTTTTATAACTTTTAAAACTGCCAGAGAAACTATTCTAAGTCCTCATATTATAACAGAGCTTGGAAAGTTGATGGGCTTCTTATATAAATGCCTAAACTAAATGTGCAAAATGCTGTAAGGAGAGAAGCAAAAGGAAAAATGATCTACTCAAGTTAATTAGATGTCCAACGAGGACATTTTACCACAATGTTGGGGTCCATTGAAATCTCAAGAGACTTAGAACATTAGAGTAAATGATGGATTAGACTAAGTGGATCTGCCCTCTGTGGAATTTTACAGGCAACTCCACAGAGAAAATTGAGAATGTTATGTTTCCTTGATCAGAAATGGAACCATGTTTTCAAGACTTCGAAGAGGATTTTAGAAACACGGAGCCCATTACAGCCTGAGTCATCTATCTACCTCTCACAGCAAAATTACCATCCTGCTTTTAAAGATGCTTAAAGAGAATGATTTCAAAATCTCTTCTAATAAACCTTCTCTAATAATCAGTATAACTCATTGCCTAGAAATGTTCTGATGATATCCAGAGCTCTCCTACTCCATTTGTAGTTTGTTTCTTTTAACCTAGGGGACAGCCGATCAGGCGTTTTGAGTGACAAAAAACAGGCTCTTGAAGGTCAATGTTGATTTTGCCTTTTATCATATTTCCTTTGACCCTGCACTGTTGCAGCCCTCTGGGACAACCTCAAGTATTTTGTTTCTCTACTCAAAGCCATCAGTTTCTGAAGTTCTTGATTTATTAAGTAGCACTTGGTGATCTATTCTCCTAAATACAGTATTTTCTGTTATGAGTCCCTGCTTACTTTTAGTCTCCTTTGCATACACAATATCTTCCTAAAGTGCTTCTCCTTGAGTGTGACCCCTGTGCTCTTCTAACATAAATCTTTCTGACTGATTCTAACCACATTTTCATGGATTACACCATCTTCAGTTCATCCGAGTGATTTTGAATCCCAATTCTGTCGTCTATCAGGCTACCTACCATCTCCTCATTCCCACTCCCCAAGTCATCAAAAACCTAATAAATGTGTTTTTTTCCATCTTTCAGGTAAACATGTTATAACTTTCAAAAGTTCTGGACTTATAACCCCTAAAATTTGATTTATCACCCACATATAACTCAAGGTGTCAAGACTCACAGATAACAGATACAAATAAAGTATTCGTTACCAGAAGCACTTACAGTGTAGAGAGAGATTACACTGCTTTGCTATTTAAACTACACCCTCTGCCTTAGCTGCAGGTTTCTCCCTTTCAGCAGTATTTACCAGAGTAATCCTCATCCAGTTTCATTAGATCCTCGTTAGTACTTGTCTGTTATCTCCTCACCGCCAAATCAAAAGTAAAGGTTCTTTTTATTTTATGATCCCTGTGAGCAAATGTCATTCTTGGCTAAACACATCGAGTGCCCATAGGTTCTAATAGTTGAAGTGAGTAAAGCACCTGCCATCCATCAAGGTTTATGATGTGGTTACCATAGCTACCAAAACCCCATGCATTCCAGATCACATGGGATCTGCTCTGCAAGGGGAAAACAAAGAGAGTGAGAGAGAAAGGTCTGCAGGGAATTAGCCACATGAATTTAGTTCCAATTAAACAATAAAATCAATCAAGAAATAACTCAAAATTATGAGCTGAGAACAATACAAAATCATACTGACCTAAAATAGGTGGACAAAAATAAATCCATATCACTTCTCTTTTATGCTGCATCATATCAGCAGATGGCAGGGTGTACAATTTTCAAGGCTTCCTTGGAGATCACCTTTGGAAAAAAATGCTGGAGTACATAACTTTTAATCAAAAGTTACTGTGGAATCCTTTTTTCTTTCCCCAAAGAAGTTTGCTTTTAAATAACAATGCTAGAGTTGAATTTTATACCAAACATTTCATCTAAAGGGCACATATTGCTCTATAAACATATTAATTCTCACAACTTTTCTGTAAAGCACAGGGGTAGCAAACTCCCCAGATGTGCATATTGAATTTTTAAAAAGCAGTTTAAGTTGAATCAATAGTCTATTCAGAAAAGGTTAAAAAGGTAGGCCTTGCACTGTGTCTTAATAATCAAAGTCCACTAAGAATTTATTCAGTTCACTTCAGTTCAGTCGCTCAGTCGTGTCCAACTCTTTGCGACCCCACGAATCACAGCACGCCAGGCCCCTCTGTCTATCACCATCACATCCATCGAGTCCATGATGCCATCCAGCCATCTCATCCTCGGTCATCCCCTTCTCCTCCTGCCCCCAATCCCTCCCAGCATCAGAGTCTTTTCCAATGAGTCAACTCTTCACATGAGGTGGCCAAAGTACTGGAGCTTCAGCTTTAGCATCATTCCTTCCAAAGAACACCCAGGGTTGATCTCCTTCAGAATGGACTGGTTGGATCTCCTTGCAGTCCAAGGGACTCTCAGAATTTATTAGACTATGACAAAAGAAAAAGAAAGGAAGTAACTTAAGCTTTTGTACATTGCCTATTTGGCTTTTATTAAATGCTACCTTCCATACTTTCTGTAGCATTGGGAGATAGCAATTTAATATTACAAATTTCAGCATGTTGCTGTCATTTTGTAAATATTGGGCTGGCCAAAAAGTTCGTGCACGGTTTTTGGGTTTTTTTTAACATCTTATGGAAAAATCAGTCCATCCTAAAGGAAATCAGCCCAGAATGTTCATTGGAAGGACAGATGTTGAAGCTGAAACTCCAATACTTTGCCACCTGATGTGAAGAGCTGACTCATTTGAAAAGACCCTGATGCTGGGAAAGATTGAAGATGAGAGGAGTTGGGGACTACAGAGGATGAGATGGTTGGATGGCGTCACTGTCTTAATGGACATGAGTTTGAGTAAACTCCGGGAGTTGGTGATAAACAGGGAGGCCTGGTGTGCAGTCCATGGGGTCGCAAACCGTCAGACACGAAGGAGCGACTGAACTGAACTGAACTGATGGAAAAACTCAAACAAAATTTTTTGGCCAACACAATAGAAACTAAATATAGCCCCAAATAGCTCCCCAGCAAGATACCAGAGGAAAAAAAAATCGAAGATTTCATTATGCTATTGTTTAAAAACAAACATTAAAATTTGGATTAAACTGAAAAACAAACTGACACATATTTGGGCAATATGTACTGCTGCTGCTGCTGCTGCTGCTACTAAGGCACTTCAGTCGTGTCCAACTCTGTGCGACCCCATAGACAGCAGCCCACTAGGCTCCCCCATCCCTGGGATTCTCCAGGCAAGAATACTGAGTGGGTTGCCATTTCCTTCTCCAATGCATGAAAGTGAAAAGTGAAAGTGAAGCTCAGTCGTGTCCGACTCCTAGCGACCCCATGGACTGCAGCCCACCAGGCTCCTCCATCCATGGGATTTTCCAGGCAAGAGTACTGGAGTGTCAAGAATCTTCAAAATGTTCCTACCCTGTCTCATTAATTAAACTTGTAGGGATTACTTCTATCTGTAAGAAAGAATGCAAAATTCAAATAAAGATCTTTGATATGATCTACAGAGGTATATGTAAGTAGTAAATTGAAAATATTTAAAATAAATGAAAAGATTAAATATCATAAGCCTAGCCATTTGTTCATTCATTTACCACTTATTGCATATCTCCTGTGTTCCAGGCACAAGAAATACAAAGTCAAAAACAGACATTCTCTTACAGACATGATCCCTGCCTTATGGTGTTACAATTTAATGTAAATACATTATGACTATAAGCACCCTGGAAAACTGTATGCACAATGTAGCAAAAAATCAAAGAAGGAAGTGTTCAGCTATACATTGGAAAGATGAAAGTCAGGAAAATTTTTATAGGGTTAACCTTTGTTCTAAGTCTTGAAATTCAAGTAGGTATTTGGCAGACAGATTGAGGATAACTAGCAGTACTGAAAAGGGGGAACAAAGCAGCGGAACCTGGGAATACCCAGGCTGATGTCACAGGACTGAACTGAAGCAGTGGGTTTGAGGAGGGGAGGAGCAGACACGAGGAAAGTGATGGCGGCTCTCTTTCAGAACTTTATGATTTGAACAGAGGGGATAAGATGGGTGAGATGAAGAAACAAGGGTGATTGATTGCTGATATTTTGACTCTGGAACAAGGAGGGTAAGAGAAAGGGAATCCAAGAGAAAATAAAGCAGAAAGAAAGAAAATTAATAGCTTTAGACATGAAGAGGTGGAATTGTCTGAGGAGCATCTAAGTGGTAATAGCCAATAAAAAGAAAGTTGGATCTGAAATCTATACTTGAGAGTAATGGACATATGAGTGTAGTAGTATCACAGGAGAGTATGAGAATGTGAAGATTGAAAAGTAGAGCCAGGACAGAGTCCAGGGAGTACTAACACACCAAGGGATAGGGAGAGGAAGGGCAGCCCTCCAAAAACATATGACACAGATAAGATTGCAAAGAAATCAGTGAGTTGGGTGTATCAGCTGTCATTGGTGCCATTTTCCAGAGCAAGCTGTTTAGCGACCAGTAGAGGCAAAGTGTGAATAGAATGACTTTAAACCAGCTGGTCCATTCTGAAGAGATCAGTCCTGGGTGTTCATTGGAAGGACTGATGCTGAAGCTGAAATTCCAGTGCTTTGGCCACCTCATGCGAAGAGTTGACTCATTTGAAAAGACTCTGATGCTGGGAGGGATTGGCGGCAGGAGGAGAAGGGGACGACAGAGGATGAGATGGCTGGATGGCATCACCGACTTGATGGACGTGAGTTTGGGTAAACTCCAGGAGTTGGTGATGGACAGGGAGGCCTGGCGTGCTGTGATTCATGGGGTTGCAAAGAGTCGGACACGACTGAACGACTGAACTGAACTGAACTGGGGAACTTCAGATCCATTCTGTTTCCTCCATTCATTGCTGGGCTGCTTGTTCTCACAGCTACCATGCTTCTAGGGTTACTGGATTTCAAGGCTAGCTTGGAGCTAAGGAGAGGACCAACGGGAATAAAGTAAGTTAAAATGTCACAGAGCTTACTGTTCTTACTGAGATTAAGCTGTTTTTCTTTAATAAATAGCCCCTCTGAATTTTGTATGACCTTGGTTAATTTTCAAAGTTCAAAAAAAGTTGATTTTGACACATCCTTCCCAAATTCTCATGCTTTTATGGAGGAAGAGATTTTTGGGTTCCCTTACAATGCCATCCTGGAAATATTCCCTTTTCCTAATATTTCAAACTCTTTTTCTCCTGATTATAGAATAAAATTTAGAAAATGTAAATAAATAAATAAAACTGAATAAGAAGTTGACTCCCAAGAGAAGGAGAAAGAGCAGTAATTAAGAGTGGGATATATGATTACAAAATGATATGTTTAAAGTGGGAGAGACTTGCAGATACTCTCAGATGATAGAAATTGAAGTTACTGAGAGGAAAAGATTAAAAGTATGAGAGAAATCACAGTAAATGATGAAATGATATAGGCTTTTCCAAGCTTTTAATAAATGGTATATTTTTGTGCAGACAAGTAAGTAACAGTTTAAAGAGATTTTAATAAAACTATAAGGTTCTTGGCATGAGTGAAAAAGTGAAAGTTATAAAATTGACCATAGATTATTATTTCAACTTGATAAAACAAAATATTTGTTTTAAAAATTTGAAGGAAAATATATGAAACGATAATGATGGTTGATTTTGAGGAAAGTTATTTTCATCCTATGCTTTTCCATTTTTCTTAAATTTTTAAAAATTAGTATGAACTAATTTTATAATAACTTCTTAAAGTTCTCAAAATGAAAGCTGAAAGAAGGATAAAGGAATGAAAAAAGAAAAAATGAAACAGGAAAGAGACAGAGAAAGAAGGAAGGGCTGGTGGAGGGGAATGTCTACCCACTAGAACATGAAAATCACCAAAGTGTACACAGAGAACCCAGCGCAGGACCCAGATTATAGGCGATTATAGAGTTTCAGAGAAAAGCTATTTCCTAGTGCTTCACATTTTAAAAGTTCTATTTCTGTTAGATCTCTATCAGTGTAAAATGTGTAGGTTTTTTTTTTTTTCCAATGATTAAACAAAAGATGTTACATCTTCACAAGTTGCGACACTTGCTACCTCATAAAGGTTTATCTTTTCTCCATGGTGATGTTACATACTGCAAATGAAAGCTCTTCACTGTAAGAAAGAAAGATCAGGACTTGTATTGTTAGAAAAGAGAAATATTGACAGGGTGATGTTTGCACACTGAAGATGCTATTAACCATAAACTTTATCTGAAAGAAAATGTGATACTCATGAATAAAGCAGATTTTTTAAAATTCTCTTGAATTTACACGTTTGTTCTCAGAAATTTCTTAACCTGCCAGTACCTTCATACAGTTGACATTTTACAGACCTAGAAAATTAGAAGTAATTGATTCAGTCGTATCATTACATATTGATTACTGTGTTCGAGGCCAGAGATTTCTTTCCTTCTTTTTTTCCAGATCCTTTGACAGAACCATGGCTACACGGAGTAGTTATGCCCCAGAAAGCCTCACTGGAGAGCCTATTAATAGAGAAAGCATCCCTAGCAAACTACAGCCCAAACAAGGCTGCTTTGTATGTGGCTAAGCCAACTGCAGCTCTGTCGCACTACTGGGTTTTAAAAATATATTTCATTTTTATTATTTAGCACTGCAGCACAATAGGAACTTGGGGCTACAATCAGCATCATTTAATTGTCCTTGAGAATATTTAAAATTGGAATAGGAAAATCACATCCAACTTAATATATCACCATTTGCTTGTACTGTTTTCAGGTCTCCTTTAGGAGAAAAAAAAGCAAAGTTATATACTCAAATAATTGCAGCAATATCTTTAAAAGTGGAATCACCGAAACCAACCTGTTTATTGTTCTGCTCAATGTTTCAGGTCTAAGCAGCTGTCTTGATATAGCGGGGCATTTTTTTTTCCTATTAACTATGGGCCTTGAATATATTTTTTCTAATCAGTTCTGCCAAATACTAGGCCCTAAGTGAGAAAAATACTGAAGAAACATAGAAGTGTTTATTATATGACTGCTACAGGTAGAGAAGTTATTTAGAATATATTTAGTTTCAAACACAAGACTTGCCTAGAGAATGTTTATCTTAACAGAAACAGACTCATAGACAGAAAACAGAATATATATATAACTATTCAGTAATATGTATAAATGAATCACTTTTCTGCATACCATAAATTAGCACATTATAAATCAACTATACTTCAATAAAACAAACTTTCAAGAAATTTTGAAAATAAAAAATATATTTATCTTACTGTTTAAAGAAATCCTCCACAAAGAATACTCTGACTTGCTGCATTTTAACAAACATTATAGTACAAATACTTTTAGGAATTTTCATTTCATGGTGGAGATGTTCCAGCTTCTTCAAATCAACATTAAAAGACACAAGAAAATCCTCCTTTTGGGACCTGCACAGGATTTCAACTCACAGTTGAAAGGTTCATAACTAAACGAATAATAAAATTTGCTGCTGAATCCAGGACCCTATATAATACAGGTTAATATAAAAAGTGGTTTCTCTGTGCAATCAATAAGGAACATAAATCCTTTCCACCTGAGTGCCAGAAGTTTGCCCAAGAAGTGAAAGAAATTTGCTCTTAATAATTACATTGACTTTTATTCTTCAAAAGATAATATATTAAGTTTGTAATACAGAAAAGAATTTTCTATTTGATTACCTGGAACATGTACTGGAGGGAGAGAGAAGAAAAAGCTAGTTTAAATAAATAAGCTGATAATTGTTTTTCTTACTCATATAAGCCTTGAATTGTATTCAACTTACTTTTTTCAATGAGAGAATGCCTTTAAAAGAGAGAAAAAAGAAAGAGATCTTCCTGACATTAAGTTTCTTAACAAACCAGAAGCAGTCAAAGATTTTTCTTTCAAGGAAATGTTTTCATTTACATTTGACTCTTGAACAATACAGCTTTAAGATGTACCAGTCCACTTGCACGAATTTTTTCTTCTTTTTGTAAATAAAGTATTATAAGGTCTGAAGTTGAGTGAATGGGCAGATGCAGATTTCATAGATACAGAGAACTAACTATGGGACTTGAGCATCCATGGACTTCAGTGTCCAAGGCAGGTCTTAGAACAGATCCCCTGTAGATTCAATGGTATAAATCTCTAATGAGAGAAGGTCTAGCATATTTCAGGTAATGGGATAATCCCTTCCCTCCTTAACTCCTGATAATACTCTCTGAAATTAGCGGGGGTTTGGCCTTAAACACCACAACAATTCCTACCATTATATACAGTGCTTTTGGGGCATGATTTCCCTTTCCCCTCAGCTTTTCAACCACACCTATCATGAAGACCCAGTCTGTTTTTCTTCCATGAAGTTTTTCACAGTAACTCAAAGTAATGTTCATTCTCATTTCTGACTCCCTCTAGCAATTTTCCTTTGTACTATACACATTGAACAATACGCCACACTATCTTATATTCCTTTTTAATTAAAACAGGAAAACTTTGGCTTGTAAAACGGTTAGATTTTTAAAGGCAAAGTGCATCTTACATATGTCTTCTATATGTACATAATGTTTTGATGCTGTCTTTTGGAAACTGAGGCAATAAAAGTAAATGATTACAGTTCATTTTAAAATAAAATTTGTTTTATATTCATCTTGAAGCAAACATATACTCATTGTAAGGGATTCGGGATTCTGTTACTTACAACACAGAGGGAACTATATTTTTAAAAAATCAAGTGTTTATCTTTCCAAACATTTTCCTGTATATTTTTATGTAACTGTTATACCAGCGTCCTTGTAATTTTTTTTTTTTGCTAAATAATAGGTAATGGACAAGAACAGAGATGCACGTTATAGTACTCCACTGGGTACATATGTTATTTAAATAGTCCCTTCCTGGCGTATATGTCCCTTCCTGGTGTCATTTCCTTTTATTAAAGCATGTCTCTTCTTCTTAAAAATAAGAAAGTTCCTGTTAAAATTTTTGTGCATATGCCTACTTTTTTCTTAGGATTAAACTCTTAAAATAAGCACTTTTCTCCACACTCTCTCTAGCATTTATTGCTTGTAGACTTTTGGATCACAGCCATTCTGACTGGCGTGAAATGGTACCACATTGTGGTTTTGATTCGCATTTCTCTGATAATGAGTGATGTTGAGCATCTTTTCATGTGTCTGTTAGCCACCTGTATGTCTTCTTTGGAGAAATGTCTATTTAGTTCTTTGGCCCATTTTTTGATTGGGTCGTTTATTTTTCTGGAATTGAGCTGCAAGAGTTGCTTGTATATTTTTGAGATTAGTTGTATGTCAGTTGCTTCATTTGCTATTATTTTCTCCCATTCAGAAGGCTTTCTTTTCACCTTGCTTATAGTTTCCTTTGTTGTACAGAAGCTTTTAATTTTAATTAGGTCCCATTTTTTATTTTTGCTTTTATTTCCAGTATTCTGGGAGGTGGGTCATAGAGGATCCTGCTGTGATTTATGTTGGAGACTGTTTTGCCTATGTTCTCCTCTAGGAGTTTTATACTTTCTGGTCTTACGTTTAGATCTTTAATCCATTTTGAGTTTATTTTTGTGTATGGTGTTAGAAAGTGTTCTAGTTTCATTCTTTTACAAGTGGTTGATCAGTTTTCCCAGCACCACTTGTTAAAGAGATTGTCTTTACTCTACTGTATATTCTGGCCTCCTTTGTCAAAGATAAGGTGTCCATAGATGTGTGGATTTGTCTCTGGGCTTTATATTTTGTTCCATTGATCTATATTTCTTTGTGCCAGTACCATACTGTGTTGATGACTGTGGCTTTGTAGTAGAGCCTGAAGTCAGGCAGGTTGATTCCTCCAGTTCCATTCTTCTTTCTCAAGATTGCTTTGGCTATTCGGGGTTTTTTGTATTCCACACAAATTGTGAAATTATTTGTTCTAGCTCTGTGAAAAATATCACTTACACTGTTGGTTGGAATGCAAACTAGTACAGCCACTATGAAGAACAGTATGGAGATTCCTTAAAAAACTGGAAATAGAACTGCCTTATGACCCAGCAATCCCACTGCTGGGCATACACACAGAGGAAACCAGAATTAAAAGAGACACGTGTACCCCAATGTTCATTGCAGCGCTGTTTATAATAGCCAGGACATGGAAGCAGCCTAGATATCCCATCAGCAGATGAATGGATAAGAAAGCTGTGGTACATACACACAATGGAGTATTACTCAGCCATTAAAAAGAATATATTTGAATCAGTTCTAATGATATGGATGAAACTGGAGCCGATTATACAGAGTGAAGTAAGCCAGAAAGAAAAATACCAATACAGTTTACTAATGCATATATATGGAATTTAGAAAGATGGTAACGATAACCCTATATGTGAGACAGCAAAAGAGACACAGATGTACAGAACAATCTTTTGGACTCTGTGGGAGAGGGAGAGGGTGAGGGTGGGATGATTTGGGAGAATGGCATTGAAACAGGTATAATATCATATAAGAAATAAATCGCCAGTCTAGTTTCAATGCAGAATACAGGATGCTTGGGGCTGGTGCACCAGGATGACCCAGAGGGATGGTATGGGGAGGGAGGTGGGAGGGGTGTTCAGGATCGGGAACATGTGTACACCCGTGGTGGATTCATGCTGATGTATGGCAAAACCAGTACAATATTGTAAAGTAATTAGCCTCCAATTAAAATAAATAAATTTAAATTTAAAAAAATAACAAAAAAATAAAAGTAAGCGCTAAAAGTAATAAAGTGTGCAAACATGAAAGTGAAAGTGTTAGTCACTCAGTCATGTCTGATTCTTTGCAACGTCCTGGACTGTGTAAACTGCCAGGCTCCTCTGTCCATGGAATTGTCTAGACAAGAATACTGGAGTTGGTAGACGTCCCTTTCTCCAAGAGATTTTCCTGACCCAGGTATCAAACCCAGACCTACTGTCTCCTGCACAGCAGGTGGATTCTTTACCATCTGAGCCACCAGTGAAGCACAATAAAGTATGTAGACATCTCAGTATAGTACCTGGTGCAGAGTAAGAGCTCAGTAAGTGTTACCTGGAATCACTGCTGAAATTGCTGGGTCCAAGCAATGGCGCATGCAGCTAAGTCACTCAGTCATGTCCGACTCTTTCCGACTTTATGGACCGTAGCCCACCAGGCTCCTCTGTCCATAGGATTTTCAAGGCAAGAATACTGGAGTGGGTTCCCATGCCCTCCTCCAGAGGATCTTCCCCACCGAGGAATCAAACCCACATCTCCTGCAGCTCCTGCACTGCAGGGAGATTCTTTACCACTGAGCCACTGGGGAAACTCTCAAGCAGTAGTATATTTTATTAATTGTTTTAAATGACCACTTATCAAAATTGAACCAATTCATATACACTATCAGTGTATAAAAAGAGCCCATGTCCTCAAAACTCTGCCCATTTTTTAAATATTTGATAATTATCATAAATATTACTTGTTCAGTCACTCAGTCACATTAGACTCTGCAACCCCATGAACTGCAGCATGCCAAGCTTCTCTGTCCTTCACCATCTCCTGGAGGTTGCTCAAACTTATGTCCATTGTCAGTGATGCCATCCAACCATCTCATCCTCTGTCATCCCCTTCTCCTCCTACTCTCAATTTTTCCAAGCATGAGGGTCTTTTCCAATGAATCAGCTCTACATCAGGTGGTCAAAGTAATGGAGCTTCAGCTTCAGCATCAGTCCTTCCAAAGAATATTCTAACTTGATTTTCTTTAGGATTGATTGGTTTGATCTTCTTGCAGTCCAAGGGACTCTCAAGAATCTTCTCTAGCACCACAGTCCAAAAGCATCATTTCTTCAGTGCTCAGCCCTTTTTATTGTCCAGCTCTCTCACATCTATACAGGATTACTGGAAAAACCACAGCTTTGACTATAAGGATCTTTGTAGGCAAAGTAATATCTCTGCTTTTTAACATGCTGTCTAGGTTTGTCATAGCTTTTCTTCCCAGGAGCAAGCATCTTTTAATCTCATGGCTGCAGTCACCATCCACAGTGATTTTAGAGCCCAAGAAAATAAAGTCTGTCACTGTTTCCATTGTTTCCCCATCTATTTGCTATGAAGTGATGGGACTGGATGCCATGATCTTCATTTCAAATATTACTACTGCTCAATATTTCCATTTCTCCTCTCCTTCCAGATACAGGAGAGGATTCAATTTCTCTACCCTCTTGAAGTTAGCTGAAGCCAGATAACTTGTTTTGACCAATAAGTATGAGTCAAAATGACTTCAGTCAGTTCTAGATACAACCACTAAAGAACCATTCAAAACTCTGCCTGTTCTCTCTTCCCCCATCGCATTGTCTAAGGAGGTCAAATCTTCAAGACAGTGCATCTATAAGATGATGGATTCCCTGAGTCACAGATTAGAGAACAGATGCCCCAGAGAATCTTCCAGACTACCCACAGAGGATTACATCCCAAGTGAAAAATCCTGTTGTACCAAGCCTGTAAAATTTAGGTGTCTGCTTCTCAGCAAACCTAACCTATCCAAACTACCTACAAAGTGAAAAATTCTTACCATCTTATTCCTTTAGTTACTAATAATCTTATGCACTTATCACATCTTTTTAAACTGAGGGTGGAAGGGAATTGCTTATTTATGTTTTCTAGGAAAGCGTTTGATTTTTAATCACTTACTTTTAGTAGCTCTATATTAACCCATCCCTTGCCTCATCCCAGACACTCAGAAATTCTGTAGCATTTGAGAAGAGATTCCTAGCAGCTCAGACGGCAAATAATCCACCTGTAATGCAGGAGGAGATCTGGGTTCAATCCCTCGGTCAGGAAGATCCCCTGGAGAAGGAAATGGCAAGTTACTCCAGTATTCTTGCCTGGAGAATTCCATGGAGCCTAGCAGGCTACAGTCCATGGGATCACAAAGAGTCAGTCGGTCACAACTGAGTGACTAACACTTTCATAAAGTACAAAGGATCTCTGAGATGTCTGTGACTTTGCTCATTAATCAAAGCACAAATACTGCATATTTATCTTGAGATCCCTATTAGGATGTGATATAAGTATGTATGCATCAAAATATGCTTCAAAATATCGCCTCTTGCATATTCTCCATAGCATCTAGCACATTGTTTGTTGTTTAGTAGGTACTCAATGGGGCTTCCCTGATGGCTCAATGGTAAAGAATCAGCTTGCAATGTAGGAGACACAAGAGATGTAGTTCAATACTTTGGTCAGGAAAATCCCCTGGAGGAGGAACTGGCAACCCACTCTGGTATTCTTGCTGAAAAAATCCCATGGACAGAGGAGCCTGGTGTGTTATAGTTGAGAGGGTCAAAAAGAGTTGGACACAACTGAATGACTATGCATGAGCACAATGTACTCAATAATAATTTAAAAGAATGGATACATGTATACATATGGCTGAATCCCTTCACCATTCACCTAAAACTAACATAACACTGTTAATCAGCTATACTCCAACACAAAATAAAAAGTTTAAAGCTTGAAAAAATAAATAAAAGGGATTTTCATAAGCTGAAAATCAAGAGATCTTGGAGAGGTTTAAGTTCAAGTTGGACTATAAAGAAGACTGAACACCAAAGAACTGATGCTTTCAAACTGTGGTGCTAGAGAAGACTCTTGAGAGTCCCTTGGACAGCAAGGAGATCAACCCAGTCCATCCTAAAAGAAATCAGCTCTGAATATTCATTGGAAGGACTGATGCTGAAGTTGCAACTCCAATACCTGATGCAAAGGGCCAACTCATTGGAAAAGACCCTGATGCTGGGAAAGATTTGAGGGCAGAAGGAGAAGTGTGACAGAGGATGAGGTGGTTGGATGGCATCACCACTCAATGGACATGAGTTTGAGCAAGCTCCAGGAGATGGTGAAGGGCAGGGAAGCATGGCATGTTGCAGTCCATGGGGTCACAAAGAGTCAGACACAACTGAGGGACTGAACAACAATAATTTTATTTTACAAGTGAGGACACTGAGAGATGAAGCCATCATGAATCTCCCACACCCCTGTAAAGGAAGTGCTCCAAATCTGATCTCTAATATTAGTATGAGCAAATTACCTGAAGTGCCATATTCAATTGTTAGACTGTCCTTGAATACTTAAATACAATTATGTACCTTACTGATTTTGGAAAGGAAAGGTAGAATAAAGAACTCAACTTACTTTGTTCTCTAGCCAGCTAGGCTTCTATGTGTTTTCAGACATACTGGACAGACTATACTGAATCATCTTATTTCAGAAGGGATGATTAATTACAAACAGCAAAGGTTAAGTCAATTACAAGTATTTTCCCCCACAGTGATTGGCATTACCATACCTACCAACATAAAATCCACTAGCTTCAGGTGCATTTTATTATAAGACCAGTTCTCATCTAGGTGTGACAGACTGAATCTTTGACATCATCATTAAAATCAGTGGGAACTCTAACAGAGTCAGAAGTGTGGAATTGGGTGTACCAGCTCTAAAACTGTGGATGCTCATTTAATTCCCCTGCTAATTTTTCAAGCTAAAAGATTTATCCCATCTGACAGAGCAATCCAAAGAATCTCTCCAGTGCAGGTTATTCAGCTCCGAATTGAAAATTACAAAAATGACAATAACTGCATGTTAAATTATATTTTCCTACACTTTGCTCCCTCCTTGTTATGTTCCTAGTTCTTAACCTGGTTCCTAGTCTTAACCTGGTTAGGAATAGGGATCCATTACCAAGAACTAACCCTAATAAAGCCTTGATTGCAGGACCTATACAGAAGGAGAAAACACCTCCTGGTTACAGAAAGAACAGACACCCACACGGATTCAGTTGTTCTTGGACTGCCCCAGTGGCTAACCAAGATATTGTAGGCAGGCAGAAACTGGCAAGTCACTAGTAGGCAGACAGAGCATGTCCTTGGGGCCCAGAGAGACACAGAGAGAGCAGGACACCTAGGAAGAATTTGTTTTGTACCATTTCAAAAAAGAAGTTTAGAATTTTTAGATTGCAAATTGCATGGACAAATAGCACAATGCTTTCAGAGCTTGTTTTTCTAATGATCAGTGATGAAGGAACAGTTTTGTTGTTTTTTTCTCCCCAATTCATCATGGACGGACATAACTATAAATTTAAATAAAAATTAATTACTCAAAAAATAATTTAAAATAGATATATATTAAAATAGGGCTTCCCTGGTGGCTCAGATAATAAAGAATCTTCCTGCAATACAGGAGGCCTGGATTCAGTGCCTGGGTTGGGAAGATCCCCTGCAAAAGAGATGGCTAACCACTCCAGTATTCTTGCCTGCAGAATTCCATAGACAGAGGAGTCTGGCGGGCTACAGTCCATGGGGTCGCAAAGAGTCAGATGTGACTGAGTGGCCAACACTTTCACCTTCCCTTTTTTTCATATATAAAATACAAGCCTAAACTTTTTCAGTATTAGATCCAAGCTACATATAATTGCCCAAACGGCTATAAAGATCTCCAAACATTTACTCTTGTGGCACACCACAAGTGGTCTGCAGACCCCACTTGAAGTAGGGCAACTCTAAAGGGCTTAACTGGGCTCTGGTTCAAAATAATTATGGCAGTGAGTTGGTTTGGGTTTTCTCTTCATTAATATTTTATCAGCCTGATTTTGCTACCAGTAGGACTCAAATCCCAAATTACTAATTTTAGCACTATTTTTTTCCCAGAATGCACTCAGCAAAGTGGATTTGTTAATCATGCTTGGTGCTTCATTCATCTGGTTATTGCTCTCCTTCATTCAACATTTACTGAACACGATTCTGTGGCCGGCACTGCTGGGAACAACCAATGGTAGCTGTTGCCCTCTTTCATCTAGTCAAGAGACCACTGCTGGCTGTTTTTACTTCTTTTTTTTGCCACAAACTTTCAAGCTAAACCTGCACAAGTTGAAATTAGGTCATCATTAGCTGGTGCCTTGTTAACCTGCTGTCTGGGAGCTTTACTTTGCCTTATTCAAATTCCTTCAACTTCCTTTCTTCTATTCTCCTACCACACACCTCAACTTTTAATTATTACTCCTCCTTGAGGTATCTGCCCAAAGAACTCCAAGACAAAAGGAAATCACAAATATTAGTGATTCAGGCTGACTTTCAGAGAGGAGCCACCAAGTCCACAGCCATCGCTGATCCTGTTAGAATCATTTCTATGAAACTTACTTGAATGACCTTTTATGTATCTGGAGTTTCTCATTCTCTTTTTATCATAGAAGGCTAAGATTTAACAAGAACCTTAATTAATTTTTTTTATATTCTAAGGGGAAAAAAGCCCAATATTTCTTACAAAATTAAGTATAATTTGAGGCATTATACACAAATCATGTATTTGCAAACCTCATTTTCTTTATAAGCTTTATCATTCATCAGTCAAATTTAACAAACAAGATTTTCTTTAAAAAAGTAACATCTCTGTAGATCAAAGTTACATCTCCAAAACTCTAGGAACTGAATCCTAAAAACCTAGGGCTACAAAAAACACTTCTAAACACACTATCATTTTTAAGTTTGTTTTTGCTGCAAAGCCAAATAAAGCACTAGTAATAGTCCTTAGTGTGTTAAGTCCAATGTATTGTCTAAAATCTAAGCACTAGCACCTGACATTTTATACTTAATTAACTCAAGAAGAAAATGTGAAGGAAAAAGTTAAACTGCCCTCCCACAAAACATGTTCCAAACAATTTCATGGAGAAGAAAATGGCAACCCACTCCAGTACTCTTGCCTGGAAAATCCCATGGACAGAGGAGCTTGGTGCAGGCTACTGTCCATGGGGTCGCAAAGAGTTGGGCACGACTGAGCGACTTCACAAACTCATTCACCATAAATTTACCTTCAGTATAGATCATTGCTATATTTTTTAACTCTTTAATTAAGGCCAGTTATAACCTCCATTGGAATAGATACCCTAGCTTCTTTTACCTCATGGATAAATCCAACCATAAATAATCATCCTATATTGACTGAAACTGTATTATTCCAAGAAATGCTAATGATCTCATTAATATCCTGTTCATGCTTTGCATTACTCCACTTAATTTAAAGCAAGATCACAAATATTTTTCCCTATTTAAGTTGCATAAACATAGCATATATTTCATCAAGTTTAATCACAGGTAAGTCTAATGAGATACATGGGACTTTTAAGAAATGAAATGTAATATCCAAACTAAATTTGCTATTCTCTGCAGGTCCAATAAGTCAGCCAACCTTTTTAAGTAAATCATAAGTAGAAATAAAGTTAAAGCTTTACAGGCCCAGAGATTTGGAACTTCAGTGTCTACTACAAAAGACCTAAGGAGAAGATGTACAGCTTGCAAAAGGAAAACAGACTTTTCTATCTTTAATTATCTTTTGTTCACACAGACACCTATGATTATATCTCTTACACATATAAAAACCCTAAAACTTCCTTTGTATTCCACACTGCCACAAAGTACATCTTCCAAAATATATCCCCTCATAGATTATTTTCATTTTACATGAAAACTTTTAATATAGATGAGGTCACATATAAGAAAGGTTCTCTTTCTTATATTCTTTCTGGCATCATGTATCCATTTTTAATGTTCCTGTCACCTATGGGCTACAACCATCTTGAATACTCCCTACTGCTGCTCTAGATCTGATTCATCTGCATTATCTTTTTGTTTGTTTGTTTTTAATGCATTTAACTTCCCTCAGGATCTTCAACTTTAATTCATGTAGCATCATGTGATCCTTAGCCATTCCCATCAAACCATCAATCTCTCCAAGGGGTGCAAAGGCAGGCCTCTCTCATTGTGCAAAGGCAGGCCTCTCATTTTTCCTCCCTACCATTGACAAAAAAACACACCAAGTTAGTCTGCATCTCATAAGTTAAGAGCCATCAGAGATAGCCTCCTGGCATTGAAATAGCACTGTTCTTTTCCACTGGCACTCATTGTGGTCCTAGGAATGTTGCCAGCTTTGAGTAATAAATAGACTTGACATTCCTCAAAAATCCAACATGTATTCTACACTCACATTTAATATGTTTTCTTTATGAACTTAAGGAAACAACACATACAAATGCATTCCTTTAGCTATTACAAAGAAATAAATATCACTATTGAAATATTTAGCACAGTAAAGCCCAACTATCAGTGTTACCAGCAATCAAACCTCTTCTATTTATCTATTGCAAAAATATACCTTATTATGATTTTCAAATTTAGGAGATGCTCCTTTCACAATTTTAGGGGGGGAAAAAGTTCGACATAGCATTTTCTCCCATTCTATACTTTAGATATAAAAATGCTAATTCTTTAGAGAAGTAAAAAGCATTGCTCTGGAATACTGCAGAGTCTGCCTAACTGGCCTCACCATCATGTCTCTGGCCTTGTGTTAGCGTCTCTGTCTCTATCACAGTCCACAAGACACTTTTCACAGTCAGTCTTCTACCTCCTTGACGGTGTACATCAGCGCATCTCCTGTACAATCCATCAGGACCCACAAAAGTCTTCTAATTCCTTAGAGCGAGAATTATATAGAAATATATTCAGAAGCCTCAAATTATTTTCTAAGCTTCACCAGTGCAATCACAGACTGAAAAAATACCAATTTCCCTTAGGCAAAATCCTAATCCTCTTCTTGAGGAAATTCTATTCATTTTTATATCAATCTTTAAATTGTCAGCTCTAAAATTTACCACAGTCATGTCCAACTATGCAAAGCAGCAGGTGTTCAGATATGCAAATTAGCCATGATGCAATAAACAATCAAGAAGCAAATAAAAATAGAAAATTAAGTCAAATAATTATTTAATTAGCGATGTCTTTGGTGTTCACTGTTACTTCATGAACATCTGGAAAGTTAAAGGTTATAATGTACTTGAAAGTATTTTACAAATTGCAAAAGCATCATTTGGAGCTTTATAAGTACCTGACACTCACTTGAATAAATTTGTGGTATATAAAGGAAGGAACAAATAAAAGTAATATATTGTTTCTATCTTTTATCTAGAAAAGATAGAAACCATAATAAAGCATCTCTCTATTAGTCACTACAGAGCTTCATGTTCAAGTTAGTCCACATTTTGTTTAAACAGAAAGATATGAATGTCAGGAGTATCATTATGTCATCCCTACTTGGAGAAATATGAGGAAATTCAGGCCAGCCTTAAAAGTCATCCCAAGATTTCACAGTTACATGATAGACCCAATATAAATATTTACCTGCCAAGTTTAATATTAATTTGGAGACTCATTTCAGAAAAAAAAAGAAGTCAAATGTATTGACTGGGTGGGAAAAGAGAGCCACCAAAATTCAACTGTCATGCAGATGGGAAATAATTTTACTTACAGCAATATAGCCAAGAAGTAACTTTGTTTTAGAGAATATTTGCATATTTTTAAACACTACAAAGATATTGGTCAGGATTTTCCCTTCTCAGTGGTATTCATTACTTTGTATACACCTCAAAATGCAGAAATATATCCTGCTTGTGAAGAAAGTACAAGTTTGTAAGGTAGGTCTTAAAAAACTAGCAATAAGATATTTTGTACAACACTGAAGTACATTGGAGACACATTACAGAACTTTTTGGCAGATGCAACTAATGTACCTTATTTGGTAACCAGAAGGTCATGATGATTGGTGGGATGTCAATGGACACAACTGGATAGATAAAATATTAGAAGCCATGTATGAATTAATGAGCCATTGTTAGAAGACAGTTTTACTTTTCTTGCTCAATTCTTTGATGATTATCAGATAAAGAATAGAAGTCAGCAGGGCCCATTGGGCACAATTTCTTTTTATTTCACTGTAATTCTTACAAAGTCCAGCTTTATTTAATTGCTATTTCTAGTTATAGAGTAGGCCCTAGGTTAACTCAAGTATTTTCCCTATATCACTAAGACTCAGTGTATAATGGGGTTTTTTTCCCCCTCTTTTGAAAAGCAATTTACCTTCAGTTTTAACTCTACATTTTCCTTTTTAAAGAATTAAAACCCCAGACATCTCTTTAAGACTGCACATGTGGGAAAAGCATAGTCCAGCCAAAGGCCACCTGTAGGTCTCTCTCTTTTGCCTCTGCTCTCTGTTGTTTAGTTGCTGAGTCATGTCCTACTCTTTTGCAGCCCCACGTCCTTTAACCCACCAGGCTCCTCTGTCCATGAGATTTCCCAGGCAAGAATACTGGAGTGGGTTGTCATTTTCTTCTCCAGGGGATCTTCCTGACCCAGGGATCAAACCTGAATCTCCTGAACTGGTAGATGGATTCTTCACCACTGAGCCACCAGGGAAGTCCCTGCCTCTGCTCTGGTGAGGGCCTTCCTCAGAGCTCCCCCCACATCTTCACCAATGAGCTAAATGACAACAACACTCTGGCCGCCTACCTTAACAGGTGAGGATCAAGGAAGCTAGCACAATAGTGAAAAAGGTTAAGATAACCAGATCCAATGCAGTTTCTGCTTCTCAAAAATGCTGAAATCTGTAATACCAGGCAGTAGCCTGACCCAGAAATTAGCAGCATTATGGATTACAGTGTGAGGCTGGATAAACATGCTAAGTAACACCTAATTATCCCATGTGGCATCTACTCATGGAAACAATGCTGATGTTTCAGTAAACATTGTTGAGAACAGGTCAGTCGACCTCTCCCCCCTATATTTCAGGTCCTGAATGGACAGCTACATTTGGTGACCACAACTTGCACTTTAGAATTTCACATGACTGAATTCAAATCCTGCCTCTGAGAGGAAGCTTCTCTGATCCTCAGCAAAATGTCACTAACATGGTATCTACTTCAGAGTGTTGATGCGAGGTTCAAATAAAGTAAGGGATCTAAAAACACTTCATACATGCTAAGTGTTTGATCCTAATTTTTATTTCCAGGTGCAAAATGCCAAGCTTACTCCTATGGAACCAGGATGACAGTAGATGAATGGGAAAGCATGGCAGGATACACAAGCCTTACAAGATAACCCGGCTTGCCCAAACTGCATATCTAATCACAAAAGTCTATGAACATTTAATTGAGAAAAAAAATAATAGCAACCAATTAATTTTTTTTAAATAGAGATCTCCTGTCCAGTTCTGCATGGATATCAGTAGTGAGCCTTTCAGTGAAAGATCCACAAGGCTTCCAATATATCTCAAAATCCCATGAAATGTTTTTCCCCATCAGCTGCAATTTCAGAAGCTATCTGCCAGACTTGTAGGCTTAAAACACCACTGGAAAGCTCATTCTACAATCATGCTCTGGGCCCTTGGGGCAACCACAAGGTCCTGAGCCTGGTCCAATACTTCCCATTAAGTGTAGGCATCACCTAGATTTCAAAGGCACACAGAAAAGCCTTGGTAACCCTTCTTGGGTCATCTGCCATTTCCCTTCTCTCGGTAATTCGCAGAGGCCCTTCCCCTCTGAGGCAGATGTGAGAACAGATTGGAATAGGTTCCAAAACTCACGCTGTCTTTCCTGCTTGCTCACTGCATCACTGACATCAGGAAAGCCGCGTGCGGGCAAGGACAGCAGCCCAGAGCCAGGCCCGCGGTGGACCCTTTGTGGGTATTGGTTGAATGAATGAGCTTCACTCATGGTTACTGGGAAGAGATCCAGCCAGTCCTGAGTCATGGTCTGGCCCTTTACCTTGTTGGAATTCTGTCAAAGGCAGACTCTAATCCAATTAGAGAATCAATATCCAGAAAATATCGGGGTTGTTTTACCCATGGCTTTTTCTGTGCAAGGTTATTATTCTCTAGCATTTTAGTGCTTTCAAATGGCAAAAAACAGTAGTAATAAAATGAACCCGCCTGAAATTAATGAACAGACTGAAGTGACATAGTGCATGATACACAAAGAGGTTCAGAGAATAACACACTGTTTGAAAAGTTACTTTAAAAAAAAAAAACATAAACTAAAGTAATGGGACAAAAAGACCTTTAGGAAGGACAACTAAATTTAATATCATTTTGAAAATCCTCTTTCTGAAACACTCTTTTTTAAGTTAAATATAACAACACCAAAACAACTTGGAAAATTAATGTCCTAATTTGGACAAAATCAAATTCAGTTATCTTGGACCCTGACAGGCTCCACCATTTCTCGCTGTAAGAAGCTGAACATGAAACTGCTCAAGCCAAATCCATCTCCCTGATTGCCTTGGTCACCATCATTTGCCATTTGGACAGGAGGTCTGCTAAATAGCATCCAAAGGCCAAATAAGACATGACATTGAGAATAATCTAGTTCCATGCTTCCTTTAGTCCAGTGTGACTTGAAGGACAATGGTCTACACTGAAGGTATAGAAATTGCCAGAGTTTATGAAAATGCCCACAAATTTCTAGAATGTTAGAACTGGAGGTGACCTTGAGTGGTCACTATTTCTGTGTCTTATTCATCAGACCAAAAAAGAAAAAAAAAAAAGGGATGCAGTTATGTTCCCTCTCTGTGCTCCTGTAACAAGAGGTCTTTACTCTGTAGCGGCAAGTATTGGCCTCTACAGTGCCTAGACTGTATTTGCCTATAAGCAGTTGCAGCGTGTTGTACTATTAGCTACACATCTTTCCTCCCCCGACTCACCCTCACCTCTCTCTCTCTCACACACATACACGTTTGCATACATACACACACTGCATGCACACACAAACACCACACACACAAATACACAACACACTTACACATACATATTTTTATATACACAGTTACATACACTCCACACACACTTACATACCACACACACAGTCCACACATACACACTTAAATACACACCACACATACAAACACACGTGTGCACACACACATGGCAAACCATTATTTGAAATTTTTGGAAGCAGTAACCAAGCTATTCATAGATGTGGTTCCAAACCTGTTAGGAACTCAATAAAACTTGATTGAATAAAATTACAGAAGGCTCAATCAATTCCCATATTATGAATTCATTGCAGTCTCAGTGATTTTTTAAAATTTTCCTTAAGCCTTTCATTCTGTCACTGTGCAGGCCCTAATTGACGCGGGGAGCTCTGCTTCTGGAGTGGGGACTGGGAGTCTGTGGAGCTTTTCCCTGTGGTCCTGTCCCAGCCCTGCCTACTGGTATCCACGGGGCCACAGTGCCACCTGCTGTGGGCATCCTCACAGTGACTAAGGAAAAGCTGCCAAATACTGTGGGATGCCTTTGTTCTTCAAAACACAAGTCAAACTGCAATTAATCAACATTTATTAAAATTAATTCCAACACGTTCATTAACTTTTAAGGGAATTACAAGGCACACAGCATTATTGAATGTCTACATGAACTGTTCTCTCCAGGAGAGAGAACAACATTAATAGGATGGGAGGCACTGAATCCAGGGTTCTCAGATGCTGAAGCACTATGTGGCTTACACAGAAATTTATTAATATGCCCTTTAGTCAGGTCTTCCGAAACATTAGACGGAAACTTTGCATGATACCTGCCAAATGTGCTTATCCTGCCACCATCTGCAAGTATGTGTTACCCCACCTTTCTCAGAAATGACATTCTGACTGTTTAAGATCTGAAATATCATTTAAGAATGTGTCTTCAAAGGACAAGACCTAACCATATAGGTGACTTACAGCTTTACAGCACCTTAACCCTACCCACTGGAAAAAAAAAATGGATAAATATGTGTTCAAACTTCCTTAGGAGTTAGTCCACATAGGATTCTCAATGCATTTTAAAAACAAGAACCAAACTTCAGACATCGGTTCCCTACATATGGAATTCTATTTTTGTAGGCTCACAGAGAGAATTTTATTTTCCTTTCTACTGGAAAGTAAAATATTCAAAGATCTGAATATAAAAGAATAAACGGTTAGGGGTGAACAGAGCAGGAATAGGAAGAACAAGGTGAATTTTTCTTTCGTTTGAGTTTTTTGATTTTGGAGTCTGCGAGCCTCAGAAGCAATACAACAGCGCCACTCTAGGGTCTTTCGTGGAATAACAGGCCAGACTTTCCCAGCCCGCTTCCTCTTTGATGGTGGTGGTGTTCACGCACCAAGTCGTGTGGACCTGTTTGGACCTCATGGACTGCAGCACGCCAGGGTTCCCTGTCCTTCACTATCTCCCAGACTTTGCGCACACTTATGTCCAGTACCCCTCCGTTTGTACAAGGGAATTATGCCAGTTTTAACCTGGCACAAAATGTAATGTTCAGAAGTAGCCTATTTATTTTGTAAGGTCTGAAACGTTTAAAAACATTACGCTCAAATATCAAACATTTACAGTTTTGTTAATCCAAAGGTACTGACTGCTCTAGATGGCTTGAGTCAGCTCATCACTTCATGCTCTTGTGCGCGCTCCACTCCCTGGGTCTCACTTTCCCATCTGCAGAATGGATGGGTGTGTAGCCGATAGTCACAAACGGCTATTGAATTACAACGGAATAAAATTTAAAATTCAGTCCCTTCATCAGATTAGCCATGTTTCAAGGGCTCAATAGCCATGTGGGGCCGGTGGCTACTGAACTCGACAGAGCAGATGGAGAACATGTGCATCACAGCAGAAAGTTCCAATGGCCGGCACTGGCATAGCTAATATTCGCACTTCCTTCCACACTGAGAATCTACATGCTTCCAGCAAGAAGTGTTTCAGAGACCAGCTCAATCAAGGGGAACCATCCCAATGACATTTTGAAAAACCACACGGAGAGAAGAGGAAGAAGAGGAAAGAGAAAGGAAGAGAAATGAAAATGACAGCCGGCTTCTAGGCTTCCTGCCACCTTCATGGCCGCAATCTGATAAGCCACTCATGTTTTAATTCCAGTCTTCAAACCCACTCATCTGCAAAATGAGGAGAAACCAAGCTCCTGCATCCGTCGTCAGCATCACAAGCAAGGGAGGACCCAGTGTGCAGCATAAATTTCAGTGGTGACAGCTCGAGAGAGAATCTGCTGACAGATCCATGTTCACTTGAGCGCAGCCCACACAGCAGGCTGCCTGGTTCTCTTAAGGACATTGAGGTGGTTTTCGACCATCGCACATTGAAGATATTTCCTCACAAGTCCCGTGTGTGCTGGCTATTACAGCAAGTCTGGCCCCCACCGTGGACCCTGGCAGGGCTCCAGAGGGCAGCGTGCTGGGGAACTGACAGCGAGAAGCAGCCGGCTTGTTGATGGCGCCCCTGTGTTCTATGCCTGGAGCCCCGGGCAGACCCCTGGGCTCTCGCAGCTGTACCACACACTCTCCCGGCTAGTCCTAAAGCCACTCATGCCCAGCTCTGGCCAGCACAGGCCTCTGCTAGAGATCTGGCCAGTGAGCAAAGCTGCTGAACTTAGCTTTCCCAAATTTTCCCTTTTCTAAGAGCAAGAGGCAGGGAGAGGGGGAAAACTATGGTATGATGAAAATCTGGGGCTTTTTCAGTGCCCCGAGGGAGGTCCGATGCAGATGTCCAGCTCGGTCCTCATTCCCTGCTGAAACACTATCAGGGCCCACAGCTCTCAGCATGGCAATGGCCTCTTAAGAGGTTGGGAGCAAAGTCTATATTGTCGCAGCTCTCAATTGCTGTCAAGCTGGCATCTGGAAAGTTAGTGGGGGTTAGAGAAGTGGTGTTGTTCCCCCCCCCCCCCCCCCGGAAATCCTCCTGACTTCTCTGGAGTATAGCCAAGCTGCACACATTGTTCCGTGCCACTCAATCTGGCTGGATCTGGCAGGTGAGGAGAATGGGGCTGGTGGGAAGGTGGGAAGCCAGTGGGCAGGGCAGGTGAGGGCAGGGAGGACAGAAGATATGCTCTGAAGGGCCCTGAGGCACAACCTCAGGAACTTGGGTCAACACCTGAGGCTCCTTATGAACTGGGGCAGCTGGGAGCTGTGTCACCTACACGAAACAGAAGGCAAATGTGGCCGAGCTCTGTGCACAACAGCTGCCTTAGTGCTGGGGGTAGGGGCTGGAGGAGCGGGACCTGCACTGGGTGGGGTGCCCATCACTCCCTGTGGACATCCAGACACAACAGAGAACCAGCGTGTTTATCAGCATTGTCTCCAGGACAAAAAACAACCATAGCCATTTAGACCTTTACAAATTCTTACTTCCGACTGGCCCAGCTGAAAACACAAACTGCTGAATAGGACACCAGGTTCTTCCAAGTCTGGTGCTCATCATTTATGTCATCGGCTATTCTAAGTCCTCCTTGTGGAAAAAGCTGACAGGGGTACCCTGTGGCCTGTAGAAGGGATGGGGAGCAGAGAATTGCAATGAAAAGGGTATCTCAATGAACACAGGCAGCCTGTGAATGGAAGATGGGCCAGGGAAGGACTGACTGTGTTCACTAAGGTCAGAGATCAAGCCCTGGGAACTCTTTTCTTGGCCAGCAAGTACCATGCTTTGTCCCCGGCCACAAAGGATCGGCCTTTTCTTGGCTCCATGAAGAGGGGACGTGTGCGTAGGACTAGGATAGCTACAAACACAGCTGGGGAGCAGAGTTGGAGGCAAAGCCAATCCAGATCATGTTTCATATTCAATCATGAGGGACTTGGGGTATTTTGATTTTTTAAAAAAAGAGGTGAAGTGTGAGCTGGGAGAATGCAAATTTGCATTCAAAAACACATGCAATGTTGTGCACCCTCTTAATGACAAGAATGATGTCCTGCCTCAGCAGCAATGTGAGCCTGGGGAGTAAAGCAGTGCAAACCACGGCCAAGGATAAATAGGTAAAGGCCTAATGACCCCATTTGTCCAGGCCACACGGGACTTCCCCTGCCGTGCTTCAGTCTCAACAGAAGTGGGCAAAGCAGTGATCACACATCTGAAAGGTCATAAAAATAGCCTTTGCTCATGGCTCTGTTTTCTAATTGAGTGAGGAGGAGAGAATGCAGGAATGTTTCCAAAAACTTCATCATTCCCTTATACAACTGGTTTTGATAGAAAGTCCTCCTGCAACCCAGATTATTGAGCTCTGTGATATGAAAACAGGGCAGGCAAACATCGACATAACCCAGCCAGGACCACTTGCTTGGGCTGTTCTTTTTGGAGATCATGGTTATAGTGTAACTTTCCTCACTTCTTGTGCTTTTCTTTTCCAAAACCCTAATAGGACACTAGAAAATGCCCCCTAAAACTGTCCTGTTCAAGGAAAACATGTCAGTCTTAACTTTTATAAAGCATATGTTGGAACTAGAGGGATGGGTAGGAAATGAACGCCTGTTTCTAAGCTCATCTTCCCTTTAAGTTTAGCCCGGTCAGCTGAGTAACTACCCAGGTTCTCCTGGGTCATCTATTATTAGGTCAAGATACTCAGCTGTATTAAAGACCATTCAAAGTTGGGTTAAGGATGAGAAAATGGGTGAAGTGGGGCCAGAAAATTTTGAGCAAGAGGAAATCAAACAAAGCAGTCATTTCCAGAACATGCCACCCACCTCGACTAGTGTAGTTACCCACCTGGACCGCTGTCAAGTCCACCTGGAAGGAGGTTCTAAAATAAAGGTTCCCAGTCTCAACCCCACATAACTGACTGAGATGCCCCAAGATGTCCATCACACGGCCCTGTTCTAGATGGTAAAAAGAGAAAAGCATTTCTCTTCCTTAAATAAATCTCCAAACAATGACAGTGACAATCTGATATTATTTTTCAAGTAAAGACCAGTTTGGCAAAACACTATGCCTTTCTCCAAAATATATTTTAGGTGCTAATCTGACATTTTCCCACAAGTCCCCTTTTTATATTCTTCTTTATCCAAGAGTAACATACACTCCTTGATGTAGTCCTTTCAAGTCAGTCTTCATCTCTCAGCTGTTTATCCCTTCATTTTCCTTAGGCAGATAATCAGAGTACCTGCCAATCCACCAGGCGGGAAATCATTCAGAAGAAACATTGAAAATAGAGGTGTTGTCTGTTCTCCTGAGGGATGTGAGGAACAAAGGTTAAACAATACCGCCCCCACGGTCCAGGCATTCTGCACTTGTCTGTCCTTGATACAAGTACAGTGGCTCAGAACAGCATCTGTGGGGACTTAAATTGTGGAGTCGTGCTTCCCTTGGCATGGCAAATCCAGCTGTCTTTTCTTACCACTGGGCATCTGTGCTTGTTCACACCTTAAAAGTTCTCCTCCTCTCTATAAAGGTGAATACTTCAGATGAATTTAATCTTCTTCATTAGAATAAGTACCAGCAAAGAGAGTTAAACATCTGTTTTATTCTACAAAGAATGCTATTTAGATGCATGTACTTTTATTTCTCCAGCTCATTTCTTTATGATTAAATGTGGTCGGCAGGACTGGAGGGGGTGGTTAAGAGGGTGGAGAAAAGCTGCAAAAGAGCTTAATGGAATGCATTATTTTTTGATTTGAGATGTCCTTCATGTATTTAGTATCTGACTTTTAAAACAAGACACAAATGAACTTAGCTACAAAACAGAAACAGACTCAGAGATGCAGAGAAGTGACCTGTGGTTGCCAAGGAGAAGAGACAGGGGAGGGATAGACTGGGAGTTTGGGGTTAGCAGACACAAAATATTATATGCAGAATGGGTAAGCAATAAGGTCTTACTGTATAGCACAGAGGGGCTGGACTATATTCAATATCCCATGATAAACCATAACAGAAATGAATGCGTGTGTGTGTGTGTGTGTGGTGTAACTGAATGACTGTGCTGTATAGCAGAAACTAACACAACATTGTAAACCAACTCTCTTCAGTTTTTAAAAAAAGAAACTGACTTTTCATCTTCAGGAGGATACAGATACATTAACCATGTCTGAGCAAACATGGAACCTTGGCTCTTTGTCCTGTCAGACCTTCCCAAGGAGCCAAAGTAGGACAGCCACCCAGTAGGAATAGTGTTCAGTTTCCTCTGCTGAAGCTGCTGTTATACACTTGCCATTTTTCCTCTCCTTTTGGGGGCCGTGTAATGACCAAGCGCCCCCTCACTGACAATTGTTTCATCCTACAATCTGGGGCCACGTATTCTGTGGGGACCCAGCCATTATTTATCAGGGCACATTTGCACAGAAGGCAGCTGTGTGCGGTCTGTGGTGAACAGAGAATCCAAGCAGGAACATTCAATTGGGAGCTTGCTGTGAATCTGCCAAGAACTCTCCTGAACTCATTATTTGGGAAAGAACGAGAGTGAAGTGAATAAAGATCCAGGAAAATGCAGCCCGTGTCTTTGTGGTAGCTTCTCTGTACCTTGTCCTGCATAGGTGGCTTGCTTTAAACATCAGAGCAGTACCATTTCTCTTTTTCCTTTTAGAATTAGGTTATAAGTGGTTTCATTGTTGGTGTTTTTTCCTAAATACAGGTCATTCAGAGAACTTTTATCAAAACAACATTTTCCAGCACTTCTTTGAGTTTATTGGCCCCATTCTAATCCAAATTATTTTGCATAAATGTCATGATGATTCAGTGAAAATAAAGCTAGATTCCCCTCTTTTCCTGTAAGAGTCTTGCTCCTTGTTTCTAAATCTCAATGAAGATTTAGATAGTCATGCAATTTAATAAGCACATTCTGTTAGACCAAACCAAGAAATATACTAGAAAGCGTAAATTTGCAACTGCACTTAATGTTCATGATAATTCTATACAAGAAGCACAATCACTGCAATCTCATTGGTGGAGAAAATTGAGGTTCCCAGAGCTTAAACTAATTGATGAAGGTCTCAGGGCTTAAAGGGTGGGTCTGGAAATTGAACCTGATTCCAGTGCACACAGTAAGTCCAGTCCTTTATACAACACCACTAAAATAACACTAATAGACCCCTGGAGAGTACAATACATCCAACCTAGATTTCTTCTCCTTCATCAGACAGAGATGGCAGAGCGAAAAAATGAAAATGACAAGCTGCTTCAAAGTTTCTTCAGTCAAAAAATTCACAGAGGAAATAAATAGATCAATATTTGCCAAGACACTTACACTGTGTCATCAAGACAAATGTGTGTGTGTGTGTGTGTGTGTGTACATGTGTGTATTTGTGTGTGTTACAAACTCAAATGAGGATGTGAGCTGATTACATCCTCTCACTCTGTGTCCATGAAGTGTCCAACCAAGAAACACTCAGGCTACTGTTATTTTCTGTTCTTTCCTTTAAATTCCAATGGAAGAGCAAAAAAACTTATTTCAAAGTGCCAGAAGTGGATAGATTACACACAATTCAGCCCTAAGAGTCTGTCTAATCAATGTACTGGCCCATATTTTTCACATTTTATGGGACAGCAGGGAAAATTGTTGAGAAGAGCCAATTTGCAGCTGTGTTCTTAATTATGCCTTCTATGTGAAAGGAGGCAAATTTTTCAAAGAGAGACCGCAGCTGCATTCATAAGGCAGGAAGCCCCTGTGTTGACAGCAGATAATGGAAAGCCATTATGGTCCCAGATGCCAAGGTGGACTGCGCTGCCACCTCTCCGTGTGGCCAGGTCAAGCCACTTGACTCCTCTGTGCCTCAGTGAAGCCTGCTGCCAAAGTGTGTTCAAGCAGCAGGAGCAAACTGATAAACAGATGCCATATGTGGGTAGAACTGTCCTGGATAATTATATTACCCCAAGTCACTGTCACTTGCAAAACAGCGGAGTTCAAGAGTTCCTTCCTGCCCTGAGTGTCTTTGAGCTGTTACACTGCTGAGTCACCATTGCCTCTCTCTCTCACAGTTAGCTTTGACCCATCTTGGAATGAAAGTATAAAATCCTGGGGTACTGACTAGTACCAGGTATAGAAGGGAAGAGTGACAGATGTGCAAGAAATACAACTTTATTTTTCTACAACTGAACTTAATATTTAATAAAAATCCCTATTTCCTAAAGGAAAGAAAGAGGGCAGTTCAAGGACCATCCCATTTTCCCTGAAATGGAATTTACTATCAGATTGTTCCTGTGGCTTGCAAAAAGACATTGGGATATCCACTGTGTGAGTCGTGTGTGTGTGTGTGTATGTTGGTATCCCTTAAGATGTCATGATTCCTGTCGTGTGACAGGTGGTCATTCTTGCATTGTTTCTTGTTCCTCAAAGCATGGCTCCTCATAATTCCCAGATTCCTCTAGATCATGAACACACATGATTCTGTTGCCAAAAGTGATTCTTTGAGTCTAGGTGATGCTTTTCACCTCACCTGGGCATCATTTAGGGACAAAGGAACCCTTCTATGGTTCTGCTGTCACTGAGGCAGGAGGAAAAACTTAGGGTCCCTCAGAGTAAGCAGGCTCAACCCACTCCTCTCAGGTTCCCAATGCTACTTGAATTCCTGTCCTGTACTCTACCCTGGAAGTAAGGAGGATGCAAAGGATACAGGGCTCACCTTTCAGGAACACACCCAATTCTTGTACGATTTCACTTCCCCTCCTATTCTCTCCCTCTCTCTTAATTCAGGAACACTTCATCTGGGCGTAGGTTGTCTACACTCTGAAGCCCTCCAAAGCCTGGAATTTGTGTTTCTGCTGTAACATTCTTAACAAAAGCCATGGATGTCTGTTGATCAGATAGAAAGGAAAAATACATGAATTCATATCTCAAACACTCCCATCCTAACATTAAGTTCATTGGCCTTACCTTGAGTATACCTGGGTGAATTTATCTATTTTCTTCCTATCCCAAACCCTGCCAAGTGAAAAGAACACGATGATATCTGCTTTAGCAACTGGAGGCCTGATCTCCATCCAGTAAGCACTGGATGAGCTATACTGATTGTTAAAATAAATATTGAAATTGGTCCATCTTGGCTGGGAAACAGAAGCTGCCCAAGGTTACAAGTTTTGCCACTGCTGTCAGCCCCAGCCTCTTCACCAGAACCTACCTGAACATCCCAGGGAATGAAACCTGTCATACCTAGGGGGCTACAGGATTCTTCTTCTGCATATACTTACAGTCCATTCCTATTGGTCAGTTCTTATGCCCAAGCAGTCATTACATGTTTCGATTTTTACTCCCAGCTATTTCCCTGAAACTTAGAGCGGACGGCCCAGGGTGATTACTCCTGGGGAATCCTGGCACTTGAAGGTGCATATCCATCCTTTAGACAAAGTTGTTCAGAGCTGTGAGTTACTGCTGAGTTGCTGGATGGGAACCACTAATGATAAAACTGGAGAATCCTGTTTAGATATCAAGGCTAGTCCTAACAAAAGGTACATATACACAATGGAATATTACTCAGCCATTAAAAAGAATACATTTGAATCAGTTCTAATGAGATGGATGAAACTGGAGCCGATTATACAGAGTGAAGTAAGACAGAAAGAAAAACACCAATACAGTATACTAACACATATATATGGAATTTAGAAAGATGATAATGATAACCCTGTATGTGAGACAGCAAAAGAGACACAGATGTATAGAATGGACTTTCGGACTCTGAGAGAGAGGGAGAGGGTGGGATGATTTGGGAGAATGGCACTGAAACATGTATACTATCATGTAAGAAACAAATTGCCAGTCTATATTCGATGCAGGATACAGGATGCTTGGGGCTGGTGCACGGGGATGATCCAGAGAGACGATATGGGGTGGGAGGTGGGAGGGGGGTTCAGGATTGGGAACTCATGTACACCTGTGGAGGATTCATGTCAATGTATGGCAAAACCAATACAGTATTGTAAAGTAAAATAAAGTAAAAATAAAAATTAAAAAAAAAAAAAAAGGCACTGGAGTTTGTTCAGAGCAACCTTAGTCTGAGCTCCCAAAGTCTTAGGAGTTTGAGCAAACAACCTCTTTATGTCCCAATCGCTATAGGAAGTGGCAATAATTCCACCTGTATCAGAGAGAACAAATAAAATATCAAATGAATATAATGATCATTTTTCCTTCCTGGATACTTCAAACTAGAAACAATTAGGTAGAGCAAATCAAGGTGTAATGGGGTGGGGCAGAGAAGAGGGGAGGTTGTCACAGCCCTACTCAGAGGGTCAGAGCCTGAGTGGTAAGGTGGGAGACCATGGGGCAAGGCAGAGAGAGGAAGAGTGCTCCAGCAGGTGATGGCAGTGGCCCACTCAGAAGTTTGGTGCCTGAATGGGATGGGAAGTAAACATTCATGCAGGGTTGGGGTGGAGGGGAATAATGATTTTGTACAAGAGATTGATCAAATGAAAAGTACAAATTGAAAATAATAGAAGTTAAGTTTTTCACTGTTGGAGAAGGAAGTTACAATATGGAAAGATGTAAAACTAGAAATCAACTTTGTAATGTTAGCTTGGAATTGGAAGTACAGCTCTCCCTTGACTTACAATGGGCTTGTGTCCCAATAAACCCATTGTAAGTTGAAAATATTGTAACTCAAAGAGGCAGTTAATACATCTAACCTACCAAACATCACAACTTAGCCTAGCCTACATTAAATGTTCTCAGGACACTTATATTAGCCTACAGTTGGGCAAATTCATCTCATACAAAGACTATTCTATGAAAATGTACTCAAGATCCTGTGTAATTTATTGAAAACTATACAGAAAATGGAAGAATGGTTGGATGGGTACTGAATGATTGTAAGTGTGCTTCTGTGCTCATTCACTTCAGTCATGTCTGACTCTTTGAGATCTATGGACTATAGAGTATAGCCTTCCAGGCTCCTCTGCCCGTGGGATTCCCCAGGCAAGAATATTGGAGTCAGTTGCCGTGCCCTCCTTCAAGGGATCGTCCAGACCCAGGAATTGAACCCATATCTTCTGCACCTCCTGCATTGCAGACAGGTTCTTTACCCACTGTGCCACCTGGGGAGCCCCTGACTGTAAGTGTATTCGTTATTTATTCTTGTGATCATGTGGTTGACAAGGAACTTTAGCTCACCATGCTGCCCAGCATCAAGAGGGTGTATTGTACTATATATTGCTATCCCAGGAAAAGATCAAAATTCAAAGTAAGATTTCTACTGAATGCATATCACTTCCATACCATTGTAAAGTTTAAAAATCTTAAATTGAACCATAATAAAACCCGGGTCTCCAGCATTCCAGGCAGATGCTTTAACCTCTGAGCCATCAGGGAAGCCCCCATAATAAATTAGAGATGAAATATATTAGCATAACTCATAGTTTCAATGACACCGATACAGAAATAAACATGTACTGTACATATTCTCACTCACAGATATACACACAGACACATATTTCATAGGTCTATTCAATGAGCGGCTCTGAGAACAAGATACTGCAAGAGCATTGAGCACGTCTACTGCCAGATCCTGGTTTCTAAACAGCATTATCCACTAAAAGAAAGCAGGATTCCTTGGAAAATTAGCTGGAGCAGAGAAAATACAAAACAATCCTGAAATTCTATATCAAAAAGTTTAAAAGGGGCTTTAAAAATGACAGAGAGATAAGAGAACAGAGAAGTAGCCTTGAAGGACTTTCTAATCCAGGTCAATTTGAACATCAAAATAAATAACAATAGTAACAGATTATACTCATTAAATAACATAAGAGTCTATCTGACTGCACTGATATAAATAAATGAATGGAGAGAAGGAAAATTTTTTCTTACAACATATATCAACTTATATAGGCAGAAAACAACTGAATCATAAAAATCATCATTTGGCAACTGTCATAGATACAATCTATTTTGTTATTAATTTATTAAACACCAATGAATGCTAAGCCAGTGAGTGTGATATGTGATACTGACAAAGTCTCAAAATACCACCCTTCAAAATACCTATTAAGTATAAAGAAGAAAAAAAGAAGAAACTCTACAATGGATAAAATTGACACACACCACCTCTGTGAAATGATTAAAGTCAACATCACTAGTAAAGAAGCAAATAAAAATTGTGTAACACCTGAGAAGATGCAATGAAAAGAAGACAGAACCGTGTCTGATACAATGACCAAAAATACATTAACTGATTTTTTTCAAAAAGAACCAAATCTAAATTAGGGATATTCTAAAAAAACAGCCAGCCTATAATCTTGAAAAAAGTTAGGGTCCAGGATAGACTGAGGATTAGAGATGAAAGTAGATTAAAGGAATTTGAGAATTAAATTCAATGTATTATCCTGAACTAAATCTGTTTGTGATATAGGACAATATTAGGACAACTGATAAGACTCTGAAAGCGGTCAGAGAATCAGATCTCTGTAATATATCAATGTCAGTTTCTAGATTTTTACTATTCTGTGTGATTACATAGAAGAATATTTTTTGATTGAGATTAGAAACTATTTTAGGATGATGAAGCAACATGTCAGCAACTTACTCTGAAAAGAGTTGAAAAAAGTTTCTTGATTCTTGCTGTTTTCCTCTACATTTGAAATTAGTTTAAAATAATTTTGAACTAAAAGAAGTGAAAAATATAAGAATATAATAAATATATTTATTCTTTTAAAAGTAGGAATATAATATATATACATATATAGTTAAGAAAAATAACCTATGCAAAGGAGGAGAGCGAACTAGAATTGGCCTACAATAGACACAAAAAGGCAAATACTATAAGATTTCACTTATATGTGGACTTGAAAATAGTCAAACTCATAGAGGAAAGTGGAATGGTGAGCTTCCTGAGCAGCAGGGAGGGGGAGGGGGAAGGTGATTGTTAATGCTTACAAAGTTTCAATCATGCAAAATAAGTAAGTTTCAAAGACCTATTGACACTATGCAACATAGTGCCTATAGCTAACCATACTGTATTGTACACTGAAAATCTACTAAAAGAGTAGATCTTATGTTAAATGTTCTTACCACAAATAATAATAATAGAGGCAGGAGGAAACTTTAAGAGGTGATGACTATGTTCACGGCCTTGATGGTGGTGATGGTTTCCAGGTTATAGGAACAGTGAAAGTCTCTCAGTCATATCCAACTCTTTATAACTTTATGGACTGTAGCCCTGACAGGCTCCTCTGTTCTTGGAATTCTTCAGGCAAGAATACTGGAGTTGGTAGTCATTCCCTTCTCCAGGGGATCTTCCTGACCCAGACATCAAACCCAGGTCTCCCATATTGCAGGCAAATTATTTACTATCTGAGCTATCAGGGAAGCCTCTCAGGGGTGTATACTTACCCTCAAAATCACTAAGTTTTCATATTAAAACTCACCATATATTAAACATGGACAGCATTTCACACATCACTCAACCTCAATGGTTTAAAAAAAAAAGAAGAACTAGAACTGACCCACATTTGCTGGCAAGCACATAAATGTGATGAGTATCTGTCCCTTTGCTCTGTCAGGATAGAAAGAGCCTTTTGGGCATGTTGTCTGATCCAGCCATGTATTAAAACAAGGGGAATAAAAATAATGAAATCTGGAGAATTAAGGACCAAAGAAAGTAAGTGATTAAAAACAGTTAAAGGATACACCACTGTATTATTTCAAATAGTTTTAAGGGGCTAATAGTTCTAATGTATATGAGAAATACAAGGCATGGGCATGTATCTTTAAATCTGGAATATTAAAAATGTGCTCTTTAATGGCTCACATTATTATCACTGTTAGCTCTCGACCAGAAACAAAATCAATTAAAAATGATTTTAATATCTCTCATTTCTTTAGCCAAATAAAAGCAGCAAAATTAGTCATAATAGAGTTAATTACCTTTTCATCAAAGTACTGGCAGTGGCAATCTGACTTCTACTTCCTTGTAAAACCCCGATGTCTGAAAGATTCCTTAATTACACACATAGCTTATGCAAGGCAAAACCCAGCCCAATTCTCACATCTATTACCACAGAAAGAACTTCAAATTACTTTCTATGGCTGAATAGAGAAACTGCCTGAAAAATGCTGACCCAAACCTTCTCTTTCCTAATGGTAAAGAAATTGAAACAGATCCAGTAGAGTTGTCAAGGAGACAGAAAAACAAATTAACAAAGTATAGTGTTGTGGTAAAGAGCACAAAGCCTAGAGCCTGACTGCCTACCTATAAATTCTGGCTCTAACATTATAAAGCTGTGTGATCTTGGGGAAGTTACTTAACCTCTCTGTGCATTAGGATTCTCACCTGTAAAATGAAGATTATAATAGTATCTACTGTATAAAGCTGTTGCAGAATTTCATTTTTGCAAAGTACTTTAAACTGTAACTGCCTGATGATAATCAGTGGATATCACTTATGACTTAAGTTGCTATTATTTATAACCTTTCTTATATGGCAGAAGCGTTCAGTGCAGAATAGAGACCTAAGAGTTACTCAGATTCTTTCATATTTCATAGCAAAATATCCCAGTAGAAACAATAAAACTATATTATAGTCAAAGCATGCCAATTTTAATGCCTTAACTAATTCGACTATTTGTGTCAAAGCAAATAAACCAAGCTGATCTGTCAAAAAAAACTACATCAGTTATTAGACTGAAAGTTCAAATCATGTTGTGTGTTTCCAGATAATCTGACAATTATCTGACTAGTTTGACCAATAAAGCCAGTAAAAGCAGACTATTCCATCTGTACACAAAGAAAAATAGTAATAGTCTAAGCTTCCCAGAGTGCTTTAACATTAATCTAGGATACTGGTGGGAACAACTTTATTTTTTAAATTGAAGTATAGTTGATTTACAATATTGTGTTCATTTCAAATGTACAGGAAAGTGATTCAGTTATATATGTTTTCAGATTATTTTCTATTACAAGACCAGGAGATGACTGAGGCTCACATCATGAACTTTCTATTGCCAAATTCAGACTTAAATTGAAGAAACTGGGGAAAACCACTAGACCATTCAGGTATGATCTAAATCAAATCCCTATGACTGTACAGTAGAAGTGAGAAATAGATTTAAGGGACTAGATCTGACAGACAGAGTGCCTGATGAACTATGGATGGAGGTTTGTGACATTGTACAGGAGACAGGGATCAAGACCATCCCCAGGGAAAAGAAATGCAAAAAAGCAAAATGGCTGTCTGAGGAGGCCTTACAAAGAGCTGTGAAAAGAATAGAGCTGAAAGGCAAAGGAGAAAAGGAAAGATATACCCATCTGAATGCAGAGTTCCAAAGAATAGCAAGGAGAGATAAGAAAGCCTTCCTCGGTGATCAGTGCAAAGAAATAGAGGAAAACAATAGAATGGGAAAGACTAGGGATCTCTTCAAGAAAATTAGAGATACCAAGGGAACATTTCATGCAAAGATGGTCTCAATAAAGGACAGAAATGGTATGGACCTAACAGAAGCAGAAGATACTTAGAAGAGGTGGCAAGAATACACAGAAGAACTGTATAAAAAAGATCTTCACGACCCAAATAATCATGAAGGTGTGATCACTCACACTCACCCAGAGCCAGACATCTTGGAATGTGAAGTCAAGTACGCCTTACAAAGCATTACAATGAACAAAGCTAGTGGAGGTGATGGAATCCCAGTTGAGCTATTTCAAATTCTTGGGAAATAGATGGGGAAAAAGCAGAACCAGTGTCAGACTTTATTTTGGGGGGCTCCAAAATCACTGCAGATGGTGACTGCAGCCATGAAATTAAAAGACCCTTACTCCTTGGAAGAAAAGTTATGACCAACCTAGATAGCATGTTCAAAAGCTGAGACACTACTTTGCCGACTAAGGTCCTTCTAGTCAAGGCTATGGTTTTTCCTGTGGTCATGTATGGATGTGAGAGTTGGACTGTGAAGAAGGCTGAGCACCGAAGAATTGATGTGTTTGAACTGTGGTGTTGGAGAAGACTCTTGAGGGTCCCTTGGACTGCAAGGAGATCCAACCAGTCCATTCTGAAGGAGATCAACCCTGCGATTTCTTTGGAAGGAATGATGCTAAAGCTGAAGCTCCAGTACTTTGGACACCTCATGCGAAGAGTTGACTCACTGGAAAAGACTTTGATGCTGGGAGAGATTGGGGGCAGGAGGAGAAGGGGACGACCCAGGATGAGATGGCTGGATGGCATCACGGACTCAATGGACATGAGTCTGAGTCAACTCCGGGAGACGGTGATGAACAGGGAGGCCTGGCATTCTGTGATTCATGGGGTCGCAAAGAGTCGGACACAACTGAGCGACTGAACTGAACTGAACTGAACTAAACTGAAAAGATGATGCAGTGAAAGTGCTGCACTCAAAGTGCCAGCAAATTTGGAAAACTCAGCAGTGGCCATGGGACTGGAAAATGTCAGTTTTCACTCCAATTCCAAAGAAAGGCAATGCTGAAGAATGCTCAGACTACCACACAATTATACTCATCTCACACACTAGTAAAGCAATGCTCAAAATTCTCCAAGCCAGGCTTCAGCAATATGTGAACCGTGAACTTCCAGACGTTCAAGCTGGTTTCAGAAAAGGCAGAGGAACCAGAGATCAAATTGCCAACATCCACTGGATCATGGAAAAAGCAAGAGAGTTCCAGAAAAACATCTATTTCTGCTTTATTGACTATGCCAAAGCCTTTGACTATGTGGATCACAATCAACTGTGGAAAATTCTGAAAGAGATGGGAATACCAGACCACCTGACCTGCCTCTTGAGAAATCTATATGCAGGTCAGGAAGCAACAGTTAGAACTGGACATGGAACAACAGGTCGGTTCCAAATAGGAAAAGGAGCACGTCAAGGGTATATATTGTCACCCTGCTTATTTAACTTATATGCAGAGTACATCGTGAGAAATGCTGGGCTGGATGAAGTACACGCTGAAATCAAGATTGCCAGGAGAAATATCAATAACCTCAGATATGCAGATGACACCACCCTTATGGCAGAAAGTGAAGAACAGAAGAGCCTCTTGATGAAAGTGAAAGAGGAGAGTGAAAACGTTGCCTTAAAGCTCAACATTCAGAAAACGAAGATCGCGGCATCTGGTTCCATCTCTTCATGGCAAATAGATGGGGAAGCAATGAAAACAGTGGCTGACTTCATTTTTCTGGGCTCCAAAATCACTGCAGATGGTGATTGCAGCCATGAAATTAAAAGACGCTTACTCCTTGGAAGGAAAGTTATGACCAACCTAGACAGCATATTAAAAAGCAGAGATATTACTTTGCCAACAAAGGTCCGTCTAGTCAAAGCTATGGTTTTTCCAGTGGTCATGTATGGATGTGAGAGTTGTACTATAAAGAAAGCTGAGTGCTGAAGATTTGATGCCTTTGAACTGTGGTGTTGGAGAAGACTCTTGAGAGTCCCTTGGACTGCAAGGAGATCCAATCAGTCCATCCTAAAGGAGATCAGCCCTGGGTGTTCATTGGAAGGACTGATATTGAAGCTGAAACTCCAGTACTTTGGCCACCTGATGTGAAGAGCTGACTCATTTGAAAAGACCCTGATGCTCTGAAAGATTGAGGGCAGGAGGAAAAGGGGACAATGGAGGATGAGATCGTTGGATGGCATCACCGTCAAAATGGATATGGGTTTGGGTGGACTCCGGGAGTTGGTGATGGACAGGGAGGCCTGGCAACTGAACTGAACTGATGGCTTATTACAAGATATTGAATAGAGTTCCCTTTGCTATACAGTCAATTATTATCTCTTTTATGTGTAGTAGTTTGTATCCGTTAATCCCATACTCCTAATTTATCCCTCCCCTTTCAGTTCAGTTTAGTTCAGTCACTCAGTCGTGTCCGACTCTTTGCGACCCCATGAATCGCAGCACACCAGGCCTCCCTGTTCATCACCAACTCCTGGAGTTCACTCAGACTCGCGTCCGTCAAGTCAGTAATGCCATCCAGCCATCTCATCCTCGGTCATCCCCTTCTCCTCCTGCCCTCAATCCCTCCCAGCATCAAAGTCTTCTCCAATGAGTCAACTCTTCGCATGAGGTGGCCAAAGTACTGGAGTTTCAGCTTTAGCATCTTTGTTTTCTATGTGTGTGAGTCTATCTTACATATAGAATTTTTTGTATTATTTTTTAGATTCCATATATAAGTGATATCGTACGAATATTTGTCTTTGTCTGAGTTACATATTACTTAGCCTTCATTATTCTGATAATCTCTAGGTCCATTCATGTTGCTGCCAATGGCAATATTTCATTCTTTTTATGGCTTAGTAATACTACATTGTGATTGTGTGTATATATATATATACACACACACATACACATGACATCTACTTAATCCAGTTGTTTATGAGCACTTGGATTGTTTCCATGTCTTGGCTATTACAAATTGTGCCGCTATAAATATTAGGGTACTTGGATTTTTTTATTTTTTTGTTGAAGTAAATTTGAATTACAATTGTTTCCTTCTGGTATACAGCCAAGTGATTTGGTTGTACGTAAAGACATTCTTCATATTATTTTCCATTCTAGATTATTGTAAGATATTGAATATAACTTCTTGTTCTCTACAGTAGGTCCTTGTTATTCATCTATTTTATGTATAGTAGTGTGTATATGCTAATTCCACACTCCTGATTTATCCCCCTTTTCCCTTTGGCAACCATAGGTTTGTTTTGTATGTCTGTGGGTCTATTTCTATTTTATATATAAAGTCATTTGTATCATATTTTAGAGTTCATATATAAGTGAAATCATATGATGCTTGTCTCTGTTGCACCTACTTCATTTAGCATGATAATCTCTAGGTCCTTCATGTTGCTGCAAATGGCATTATTACATTCCTTTTTATGGCTGAGTATTATTCCATTGTGTACACAGATATCACATCTTCTTTATCCATTCATTTGTCAATGGGCATTTAGGTTGCTTCCATGTTCTGGCTATTATAAATAGTGCTGCTATAATCATTTGTGTACATATTCTTTTTTATTTTTAAATTATGAAAGTATGATAACACATTTACAGGAGACTTGGAAAAAAACAAAGTTACATATAGTGCCACTAAATATTGTAATTATTTTTGAGTAGATAAATTAAGATTTTTAGTTGAAGTTTCAATATCAAACTCTCAAAAATTAATATAATGAATAGAAAGAATAGAAGGGTATCAGTTCAGTTCAGTTGCTCAGTCATGTCCAACTCTTTGCAACCCCATGAATTGCAGCACGCCAGGCCTCTCTGCCCATCACCAACTCCCGGAGTTCACTCAAACTCACAAGTCAGTGATGCCATCCAGCCATCTCATCCTCGGTCGTCACCTTCTCCTCCTGCTCCCAATCCCTCCCAGCATCAGAGTCTTTTCCGATGAGTCAGCTCTTCACATGAGGTGGCCAAAGTACTGGAGTTTCAGCTTTAGCATCATTCCTTCCAAAGAAATCCCAGGGTTGATCTCCTTCAGAATGGACTGGTTAGATCTCCTTGCAGTGCAAGGGATTCTCAAGAGTCTTCTCCAACACCACAGTTCAAAAGCATACAGAGTCTGTTCTCTTATCATTATGAAATTATGTTAGAAATCAATATTAGAAGATATTTGAAAATGAAAATAACCTACATATTTTCAATTGCAATATGACATTTATCAAAAGAGATCTTTGACTTAGGCATTGAAACTCTCAATAGAGTTAAAAGACTGAAAAAATACAGAGAGTAATTTCAGAGAAGAAGGCATTTAAGTGAGAAATTAATATCAAAATGAGAAAGTAATATGAAGGATTCTTTAAAAATCCCATGTATTTGGAAATTAAAAGTCCATTTTTAAATGATGTCTATATCTGAGAAGCATAACAATGAAAATTAGAAAGCATTTGTAGCAGAATAAAAATAAAAAGATAGCTTCCCTGGTGGCTCAGATGGTAAGGAATCTGCCTGTAACGCAGTAGACCTGATTTCGATCTGGGTTGGGAAGATTCCCTGGAGAAGGGAATGGCAACCCACTCCAGTATTCTTGCCTGGAGAATCCCAAGGACAGAGGAGCCTGGCAGGTTGCAGTCCATGGGGTCATAAAGAGTTGGACATGACTGAGCGACTTACACTTTACTCCACTTTGAAAATGAAAAGAGAATTTAACAGAACTTGTTTCATGAAGCTGAAGCTGCTCAATGCAGCTAAATACCATGTGGAATCTTGAACATGGTATGAAAACAAATAATGGACACTAGCATAAAATTTTATGATATTTTAATAAACTCTGTACTCTAGTTAATAATACTGTATCATATGTTAATTTCATGTTTGTTTTCTTTTTATAACATAGTATTTCTTTATATTCTCAGAATTGGATTACAAGCTTTATTCAAATTTCTTTTTAAAAATCATGCTTTCTAGAATTTTTGCCGTAATTTTAGGTGCCAGAATAAATGGAACTATGTCAAAGTTTTGAGTGAACAGAAGTTAGAAATCTAGCATTCATACTTAGTAACACAAGTGGAACAAAAAGTCATAATTTTTTTAGCTAAGCAAAAATTTGCAAGTTTTCTGAAATATATATATTATATTATACATTATATGTACATATCTATGTATACAAGAGTTTTTCTTTTACACTTGATAAAGCCTTGAGAAGCTACAAAAAAAGAGATGGAGAAATTGGAAAACAAACTAAATGAAATGGGAGCACTGAATTATTAAATAGAAAAAGAGAAACAAACTAAATAAAAGTAAAAGATCATCATATAGCCCAGTTGTTTTTAAACATGGCTGCTTATTAGAATCACATCTAGAGCTCAGGAGGAAAAAACAATACCTGGGCATTTGTATTCTTCAAAAATTTCTGAGATAATTCAAATGTGATTCTCAATTATACAAAGTGTCTATAGGCTTTTATATTAAATGGTAGTTCTGGTGATACAGAATTTACATATTCACAATAGAAAAAGATGTTAATCAGTTTTCACAATCTATAGCCAGACAAAAAATAAAACATAATTACAATTGCAAGTCATAATGGGAACATGATTAATCTAACAATGTAATTATACACAACTTGAGGAGTTAAGTAGAGTGATGTGGTTAGCAGAAGTGCATACATGCACATGTTTTCATCCACTCAGCCAATCTATTTCTTTTGGTTGGTGCATTTAATCCATTTACAGTTAAGGTAATTATTGATACGTATGATCCAATTACCATTTTCTTAATTGTTTGGGTTTATTTTGTGTAGGTCTTTTCCTTTTCTTGTATTTCCTGCCTACAGAGGCTCCTTTAGCATTTATTGTTAAGTTGATTTGGTGGTGCTAAATTCTCTTAACTTTTGCTTATCTGTAAAGCTTTTGATGTCATCAAATTTGAACAAGAGTCTTTCTGGGTAGAGTATTCTTGATTGTGGTTTCTTCCCTTTCATCACTTTAAATATATTATGCCATTCCTTTCTGGCTTGTAGAATTTCTGTTGAGAAATCAGCTGTTAACATTATGGGCATTCCCTTGTATGTTATTTGTTGGTTTCCCCTTGTTGCTTTTAATTTTTTATCTCTGCCTTTAATTTTTGTTAGTTTGATTGCTCTATGTCTCAGTGTGTCCCTCCTTGCGTTTATCCTGCCTGGGACTCTCTGCGCTTCCTGGGCTTGGTTGATTATCTCCTTTCCCATGTTAGGGAAGTTTTTGGCTGTTATGTCCTCAAATATTTCCTCGGGTCCTTTCTCTCTTTTTTCTGAGACCCCTATAATGTGAATGTTGGTACATTTAATCTTGGTCTCAGAAATCTCTTAGGCTGTCTTCACTTTTTTTCTTTTCATTTTTTTTTTTTTTTCTATATTCTGTTCTGCAGCAGTAATTTCCAGCATTCTTTCTTCCATGACTTATCCATTCTTCCGTCTCAGTTATTCTGCTATTGATTCCTTCTAGTGTATTATTCATCTCTGTTTGTTCTTTAGGTCTTTGGGAAACATTCCTTTCATCTTCTCCATTCTTTTTTGGAGATCCTGGGTTACCTTCACTATCATTATTCTGAATTCTTTTTCTGGAAAGTTGCCTATCTCCACTTCATTTGTTTTTCTGGGTTTTTTCTTGTCTCTTCATCTGGGTCATAACTCCCTGAATTTTCATTGTGATTAACTTTCTTTGATAGGGTTTTGTTCTGACAGCCGCGAGATTCTCGTTCTTCCTGCTCTTTCTGTCTGCCCCCTGGTGGATGAGGCTAAGATGCTAGTGTAAACTTCCTGATGGGAGGGACTGGTGGTGGGAAGAAATGTGGGTATTGCTCTGGTGGGCAGGGCATTACTCAGTTCAGTTGCTTAGTGGTGTCTGACTCTTTGTGACCCTATGAACTGCAGCATGCCAGGCTTCCCTATCCATCCAACAGTTAGAGCTTACTCATGTCCATAAAATCAGTGATGCCATCCAACCATCTCATCCTCTGTCATCCCCTTCTCCTCCTGCCCTCAATCTTTCCCAGCATGAGGATATTTCCAAATGAGTCAGTTCTTCACATCAGGTGGCCAAAGTATTGGAGTTTCAGCTTCAACATCAGTCCTTCCAATGAATATTCAGGACTGATCTCCTTTAGGATGGACTGGTTGGATCTCCTTGCAGTTCAAGGGACTCTCAAGAGTCTTCTCCAACACCACAGTTCAAAAGCATCAATTATTTGACGCTCAGCTTTCTTTATAGTCCAACTCTCACATCCATATTTGACTACTGGAAAAACCATAGCTTTGACTAGACAGACCTTTGTCTGCAAAGTAATGTCTGTGCTTTTTAATATGCTCTCTTGGTTGGTCGTAGCTTTTCTCCCAAGGAGCAAGCGTCTTTTAATTTCATGACTGCAGTCACCATCTGCAGTGATTTTGAAGCCCCCAAAAATAAAGTTTGGCCTTATTCAGTCAAACTTTAACCAGATTGTCTGCTAATGGGTGCCGCTGTGCTCCCTCCCTGTTAGTTGTTTGGCCTGAGGCAACCCAGTTCTGGAGTTTACAGGTTCTATGGCAGAGCTAATGGTGACCTCCACGAGGGCTCACGCCAAGGGAAACCTCCCAGGGCTGTTGCTCCCAGTGCCCCCATCCCTGCAACAAGCCACTGCTGATTCATGCCTTCACAAAAGATCCTCTAACACTAGCAAGTAGATCTGATTCAGTCTCCTATGGGGTCACTGCTCCTTTCCCCTGGGTCCTGGTGCATGCAAGATTTTGTTTGTGCCCTCCAAGAGTAGAGTCTCTGTTTCCCTCAGTCCTGTGTGTGTGTGTGCTGTGTGCTAAGTCACTTCAGTTGTGTCTGACTCTGTGACTAGTCTAGTGGAAGTCCTGTAATCAAATCCCACTGGTCTTCAAAGTCAAATTCCTTGGGGATTCCTAGTCTCTTTGCCAGATCCCCAGGCTGAAAAGCCTGACATAGGGCTCAGAACCTTCACAACAGTGGAAGGACTTCTCCGGTATTATTGTTCTCCAGTTTGTGGGTTGCCCTACCAGTGGGTATGGGATTTGATTTTATCATGATTGCACCCCTCCTACCATCTCATTTCAGCTCTCCTTTGTCTTTGGACCATGCAGTATCCCTTTTTGGTGGCTGCCAGCATCCTCCTGTTGATGGTTGTTCAACAGCTAGTCATGATTTTTGTGCTCTCCTGTATTTTTTTTAATTAGAGTTTTCACAAGCTATATGCCCCAGAGTGGGATTGCTGAATTATATAATAGTAATATTTTTAGGTTTTTAAGGATCCTCCATATTGTTCTCCAGATGACTGAGCCAATTTATACTCCTACCAACTGTATAGGAGGGTTCCCTTTTTTCCACACCTTCTCCAGCATTTATTATTTGTAGACTTTTTGATAATGCCCATTATGAACAATGTGAAGTTATACCTCATTGTAGACTTGTTTTGAATTTTTCTGATAACTAGCAATGTTGAGCTTTTTTTTCATGTGCCTATTGGCTATCTGTATGTGTTCTTTGAGAACAGAAATATCTCTTTTCAAGTTAGAGCTTTTGCCTTTTCTGGATATATGCTTAGGGGTGGGATGACTAGATCATATAGTAGCTTCATTTCTAGTTTTTAAAGGAAGCTCCATACTGTTTTACAGAACAATCGTTTTAAATTCAATATTGGATATGTCCTCCCACAACTACAAAACCTGAATAGGGCTTTAAGAGATATTGAAAGTAATGACAGAAGCTTTTCTCTTCATATTAACATAATATGTCTCTAATAGCAAAGTTGTCATCATATTTTTAAAACTAAGAATTATTCTTAAGGTAAATGAGTCTATTTTCTGTATCAAAATAAAAGAGAGGAAACCAAGAAATTAAAAGATAATCATTTCTGATTAAACAAGAAATAAAATTGTCTAGGTTAAAAAAAGGAAACATCAAAACTAGCATTAAAAGAGGGAAAATAAACAAGAAAAACATTGTAACCCATGAAATAGGTTAAGAGTCAACTACAAATTGGAAAAAGTTCCTACCAATTTACAACAAAAGGATATTTTTTTAAAATAATGCATGTTATGAATAGTCACACAGAAGAAACTCAAATCAAAACTCAAATCACTCATAAATATGTGAAAAGGTATTCAGTTTCACTAGTCACCAAGAAATGCAAATTAAAGCTAAATTGAAACATTATTTTTCACCTATAAGAGCAAAATTTTTAAGAAAATAATATCTAGTGCCAATGGAATACATCTCAGCAGAAGTGTGAATTGCTACACCAATTTTGGAATCTGATTTGGATTAAATAATAATTAAAATTATAAAAATACACCTCTTTTGTTCCAGAAATCTCACTTCTATAGAAAAAAAAAAAGTAACAATGAGTAAATATGTGTGTGGTATGACTAAATATTGGAGAAGGCAGTGGCACCCCACTCCAGTACTCTTGCCTGGAGAATCCCATGGATGGAGGAGCCTCGTAGGCTGCGGTCCATGGGGTCGCGAAGAGTCAGACACGACTGAGCAACTTCACTTTCACTTTTCACTTTCATGCATTGGAGAAGGAAATGGCAACCCACTCCAGTGTTCTTGCCTGGAGAATCCCAGGGACGGGGGAGCCTGGCAGGCTGCCGTCTATGCGGTCGCACAGAGTCGGACATGACTGAAGCGACTTAGCAGCAGCAGCATGACTAAATATATATATATGTACACAAATATATATATGTGTGTATGTGTGTGTGTGTATATATATATATAGTCTATGTATACACATAATGGGCTTTTCTGGTGGCTCAGAGGTAAAGAATCTGCCTGCCAATGCAGGAGAGGCTGGTTCAATCCCTGGGTCAGGAAAATCCCCTGGAGAAAGAAAGGACAACCCACTCCAGTATTCTTGCCTGGGAAATCCCAAGGACAGAGAAGCCTGGCAGGCTATAGTCCGTGGGGTTACAAAGAGTTGGACACACCTAAGTGACTATACCATAATAATAATATATACATATGGTATTCATTTTCTGTTGCTGCTACAACTTACCGGAAACTTAGTGGTCTACAATACCAACTTATTAGGACAACACAATTACAACTCTGGAGGTCAGATGTCCTAAAATCAAGGTGTCAGCAGGGCTGCATTCCTTTTGGAGGCTCCCTTTACAGCTTCCAGAGGCCGTCTCCTTGCCTTTAGCAGGTTCCCAAGGTCACCTCCATAGCTTGGATCCTGGCCTGGTCCTGGCATCAGTCTGACCTCTGCTTCTATCATCACATCTTTTCTGATCTTGATCCTTCTGCCTCCCTCTATGAGGACCCTTATGATTATAATGGGCCGACCTGGATAACTCAAGTTAATCTCCCATATCATTGATCCTTAGTTTAACCATGTCTGCACAGTCTTGTTGCTGTGTAAGATAATATATTCACAGGTTCTAGGGATTAGGACTTGAATATCTTTGGGAGGCCATTGTTCTGCCCATTACATTTATAAATATATATATACACACACATATATTTGCTATTCAAAAAGTATATTGTAGGGCTCATGAGGTTTAATATCATCACAACAAGCAAGTGAAGTAAGTCAGAAAGACAAGTATCACATGATGTCGTTTTTATGTGCAACCTAAAAATGGTACAAAAGAATTTACAAAAACAGAAATAGAGTTACAGATGTAGGAAACAATCATGGTTATCAGTGGGGAGAAAGAGGAGGAAGGGGTAAACTGGGAGATTGGGTTTGACATTCACACTGCCCACCTGCCGTCTCAGTCACTTCAGTTGTGTTGGACTCTGGCAGCCCCATGTACGTAGATATATACACTACTATATATAAAATAGATAACTAATAAGAACTTACTGTGTAGCACAGGGAATTCTACTCAATACTCTGTAAGGTCCAATATGGGAAAAGAATCTAAAAAAGAGTGGATACATGTATAACAGATTCACTGTGCTGTACAGCAGAAATTAACACAGCATTGTAAATCAACCATACTCCAATAGAAAGAATTATTCCAACCTACCCAACAATCCCAAATTCCTCTCCTTTCATACTTTTCCTTTTATCCATAGCACTTACCACATTCTAACACACCCTGTAATCCAATTTTTATTTTGCTTATTGTTTACTGGCCATCTCCCTGACACTAACATAAATTCCATGAGGCTGGGGATTTTGCTTTGTCCATAGGCATTTCCTAGGAGTTAGAACAGTGCTTGACACATAACAGATGCTCAATAAGTATCTACTAAATAAATAAATACAGGAATATTTATGGGAACATTGTTGTATTTAAAAAAGACAAAAAACCTTGAGAAACACTGAATGCTAACAGTAAGGAAATAATAAAAGATAAATAAATTTAAAAAAAACTTCTAAAGTAACATTAAGTAAAAATACAGACTGCAAAATTCTATATGCATTATTACTTCACTATGTAAAAATTTCAAGTAGATATGACCAATGATTACAAATAAATTGGCCACATGAAAATGTGTTTCAATGGGCAATTTTTGTCTTGGATTTCTTGTATTTTAATAGCTTTCACAATAAAGTAACTAAAAAGAGAATATAAAGAAATCTTGACCTATTATATTTTTATTTAAAAAAATTCTGAAAGAAGCATTTTCATTGATTTTTGAAGTAGAAAACACGCTTTGGTTAATTCATCTTTTTCCACATGCAAACATATTCAGTCCTAGAACATATCACACTCAGTCTTTCTCTAGCATTAGAAACTGAATACTTCCCAAAATAAACTGCTAATGTGCAATATAAATCTGCTATTAAACCTATTTAGCACTGGGAACAGTAAAAGTAAATTTACTGTTTTCTTCTCAATAATATCATTATACTATTTTACACAAGCAATATACTTCATAATTACCTTTCAAATTGCTTTCAAGTAATTTTTCCTTATTATTCTTTTTAAAAAGAATTTATAAGAAGTTGGTAGAGCAGATATTCTTAGCCTGATCTTATAAATGAAAAAGAGAAAGCTTGAATGACTACCCAAGGTCACTCAGCTAGTTAAGTAGGAACAGTGCCCAGTTACCCTGTCTTGTATTTCAGCGTTTTTCTATTTTTCTCAGTAAAAATCTGACAGTCACATTCTTACAGTAGTTTTTTTTTTTTAAGAACAAATGAAATATTTTATCAAGACTCTCCTGTCTTCAGCTAAGGTGAAAGAAAGTGAAGTCGCTCAATAGTGTCTGACTCTGTGACCCCGTGGACTGTAGCCTACCAGGCTTCTCCACTCATTGAATTTTCCAGGCAAGAGTACTGGAGTGGGTTGCCATTTTCTTCTCCAGGGGATCTTCCCAACGCAGGGATTGAGCTCAGGTCTCCTGCATTGCAGCTGAGGTGATCACTCACTAATTGCTTTTCCTTTAGGGTAGAAGAAAAATTGGATTTTCTAACCACCAGATCATAACCACCTCCCATGAGTCACCAGTAGGAATAAAGATTAGGTTATTTAGAATGGCAGTTTCACCCCTGCTAATTCATAGCCACCCAAAGAAAGAAAGTTGATAGAAAACTAAATAAAGTCAATAACACAATATATGTTCTAAATAAGTGGGCCAAAATTAGTTCTTTTGATATTAAGTAAAAATTTTCACCAATGTAAGTTAATGTCCAACTATTTTTATTTTCATTTTTCAATTGACAGGATTAAATATAAATGCACATTTTCCCCTTCTCTACCTCCCAGAGGAAATAGAACAGGCTGGGAAAGGCTAGGAAAAGGATAAGAAAAAAGAAAAGGAAGGAACAAATATGACTAGAAAACATTTTCCCCTTTAGTGTTGTGTTATCTTAATCCACCTAAACTAGTCCCTTGGTTATTTTTCCCTTTAGAGGTAATTGACTTGTGCTGATTCTTTACATTCTCACTTTCCACTGGTGAAGAGCAGCCTGCATTTGCAAGATGGATGACTTGGCATAGAGTCATTCTCTGAGGCCAAGTAAAGAATGAAGATTCCTCTTCTTCCAGTGGGCATCTTCCCCCTCCACTGGACCTTCATCATCAATGGACTTCGTTACTACTACACGTTCCTATGCCCACAAGCTAAGGAGAAGAGATGGAACAGAGGAAGGAGGCAAAGAAGAGAAACTTGCAGTACAGAAGGGAGGTGCCCATGGTATCCAGAATTTCTCAATAATCTTCTACCGAGACCAGATAGAAATATAGCACTTTCCTTAGTGTATATAGCTGACTACTTATACTTTTGACAGCTCTGTCACATTTCCATGAGTTACCAACAGCATCCCACCCCACCTCACCCTGCAAACCACTGGGAAGTTAAATTAGTGGAGTTTGTGCTGAATCTATGGCAGGGAAAAGAGAGAGCGAGAGATGGAAACCATAGCACTGAGGGCTCCAGCAGAATCAAGAACAATGTAGTGTCAGATTTTAGCCCCAAGAAAATGTTTAAAAAGAACTCCTACCAAACTTGGACTTTTCAAAGTGGCTCAAAAATTGCAGGTCCCTGCCTACTTATTGATTCCTTAGCCCCAAGAAGTGTCGGTAGCTGCCCAGGTGTGGTATTGATGGTAGCAGTGATTGTTATAGTGGGGTTGGTCCATTCTGGTTTTGCTTTCATTTAATATCAAGTGTTAGAAATGTAAAACACCTTTCAGTTTCCCCTTACATTTTCATAAACAAGATATTCAGGTGGATATATTATAAATGTAAAACCAAAATTTTGAATGGCCACAAAAAATAAAATGTATGGATTCCTGAGATTTATTCTGACAGTGGTAAATGTTTTCACATCATATGATTTTACAGTATGATCAAAAATTCTCCAGAAAGTAATTAGCCAAATAAAATGCAATATCATGCAAATGTAGTCCTTTTAAGATATTGCTCTGACAATCAGCATTAATAAAGGCAAAATAAAACTTAATCAGATCAAGAAAACAAAGTTACATTTCTGGAAAAGGGCACACACGAGAGTGCACGTGCTGAGGCTGGGGAGGAGTCACCATCCCAGCCCGGGGTGCCCCTGCCTGGCCCCCCTCCCATAAGCCCAGCACCCTCCTGGTTGAAGGTTGGAGTCTTCATTTGTACAATGAGAGTAGCCCAGTATAGCTCCTGGGACTGTCAGAGATTAAAAATTACAGAGTTTGGTAAAAAAAGTATTTAAAATTTTAGAAAATCGTGTCACTATTTATTATTTACTAATACACTTGTCAAAGATAAAAACCATTCTTAAGATATGTGCATGCTCAGTCACTCAGTCATGTCCAAGTCATTTGCAAGCCCACGGACTGTAGCTCACCAGGCTTCTCTGTTCATGGGATTTCCTAGGCAAGAATACTGGAGTGGGTTGCTATGGCCCCCTCCAGGGGATCTTCCTGACTCAGGGATCAAACCCACGTCTGCTGCATTGCAAGCAGATTCTTCACCTGCTGAGCCACCTGGGAAGCCCTCTTAAGGCATATGGGAATTAAACACTGGGTGAGAAACTGAAACAAAGGCATGGGAACTGTTATTAGAGGCTACATTTTTGTCATATTATCATTTGTTTAAAATCTAAGACAAAGCACTCTATCTAGTAGAATGTTTCAGGAAACACTAATAACAACAACATTAATAATAAGCTTTGCATCTATATGCTAAGCAACTCAAACTTCACTTCACTTTCCCCACTTGGACATTATTCCTATTTTATAATTAAGAAAAACATTAAGCAGTCTGCCCAAGATAGCTCAGCTCTACACTACAGAGCCAAGACTGAAATAATCTTGACATGTACTCATATGCTCTTTCCAAGAAGTGCTATTTAACAAGCAAATTTGTTAATGAAGCTAGATGCTGTTATTAAATGACCAAATTCAAGCAAAAAGTTTTTAAGAATAAATAACATACACAGTTAAGTTCAGTTGCCCATTCATGTCCAACTCTTTGTGACCCCATGGACTGCAGCACACCAGGCTTCCCTGTCCATCACCAACTCCCGGAGCTTGCTCAAACTCACATCCGAGTTGGTGATGCTATCCAACCATCTCATCCTTTGTTGTCCCTTTCTCTTCCTGTCTTCAATCTTTCCCAGCATCTGGGTCTTTTCAATGAGTCAGTTCTTCACATCAGGTGGCCAAAGTATTGGAATTTCAGCTTCAGCATCAGTCCTTCCAATGAATAATCAGGACTGATTTCCTTTAGGATGGACTGGTTGGATCTCCTTGCAGTCCAAGGGATTCTCAAGAGTCTTCTCTAACACCACAGTTGAAAAGCATCAAATCTTCAGCACTCAGCTTTAGCCCAACTCTCACATCCATACATGACCACTGGAAAAACCATAGCTGACTAGAAAGACCTTTGTTGACAAAGTAATGTCTCTGCCTTTTAACATGCTGTCTATGTTGGTCATAACTTTTCTTACAAAAAGCATCTTTTAACTTCATGGCTGCAGTCACCATCTGCAGTGATTTTGGAGCCAAAAAAATAGTCTCTCACTGTTTCCACTTTTTCCCCATCTATTTGTGATAAAGTGATGAGACTAGATGCCATGATCTTAGTTTTCTGAATGCTGAGTTTTAAGCCAGCATTTTCACTCTCCTCTTCCATTTTCTGGAGAAGGAGATGGCAACCCACTCCAGTATTCTTGTCTAGAGAATCCTGTGGACAAAGGAGCCTGGTGGGCTGCTGTCCATACGGTCGCACAGGGTCAGACACAACTGAAGCGACTTAGCATGCATGCAGACATTGGAGAAGGAAATGGCAACCCACTCCAGTGTTCTTCCCTGGAGAATCCCAGGGACAGAGGAGCCTGGTAGGCTGCCATGTATGGGGTCACACAGAATCGGACACGACTGAAGCGACTTAGCAGAAGCAGCAGCTTTCACTTTAATCAAGAGGCTCTAGTTCTTCTTCACTTTCTGCCATCTGCATATCTGAGGTTATTGATATTTCTTCTCCCGGCAATCTTGACTCCAGCTTGTGCTTCATCCAGGCCAGTGTTTCACATGATGTACTAAGTTAAATGAGCAGGGTGACAATATACAGCCTTGATGTACTCCTTTCCCTGTTAGGAACCAGTCTGTTGTTCCATACCCAGTTCTGACTGTTGCTTCTTGACTTACATACAGATTTCTCAGGAGGCAGGTAAGGTGGTCTGGAATTCCATCTCTTTAAGAATTTTAAAAAAGGTGGTCTGGTATTCGCATCTCTTTAAGAATTTTTAAAAAAATAGCACAGCAAACACAAATTTGTCAAGGATGTGGAAACTGGAATCTTTGTGTACTGCTGGTTCAACTGTAATATGGCACAGTCACTGTGGAAAACAGAATGGAGTCTCCTCAAAAATTAAACGGAGAATTACCATATGATCCAGCAATTCCACTTCTGGATTGAAAAGTTCACTTTTGAATTGAAAGCAGGTACAGACAGATAATGGCAACCCATAATCATAATAGTATCCCCAATCCCAAAGGTAGAAGCAACCCAAGTGTCCATCCACAGATGAGTGGATGAACAAAATGTGCCATATATATGCAACAATAAATTCAACCTCCAAAAGAAGGAAATTCTGACTTACTGCAACATGAGTGAACCTTGAAGACAATTTGCTAAGTGAAATAAGCCAGTCACAAAAGGCCAAATTGTATGATTCAACTTAGGAGATGCCTAGAGTGGTCTAATACATAGAGACAGAAAGCAGAATAGTGGTTACTAGAGACTGAGGGGGTGGAAAGATAAAGAGTTATTATTCAAGGAATACAGTTTCAGTTTTGCAAGATTAAAAGAGTTCTGGAGATAGATGATGGTGACAATTGCATAACAATGTGAACATACTTATGTCACTAAACTGTCCACTTAAAAATAGTTAAAATGGGACTTCCCTGGTGGCTCAGTGGTGACAAATTTACCTGCTGATACAGGAGACTTGAGTTCAGCCCCTGATCTGGGAAAATCCCACTTGCCACAAAGCAACTAAGGCCCTGCGCAACAACTATTGAACCTGTGCTCCAGAGCCCAGGAGCCACAATTACTAAGTCCACACACTGCGACTACAGAGGTCCACACACCCTCAAACCCATACTCTGCAACAAGAGAAGCCACTGCAATGAGAAACCTGCGCATTGTAACTGGAGAGTAGCCCTTGCTTGTTGCAACTAGAGAAAAGCCCACTCAGCAATGAAGACACAGCAGAGGCAAAATATATAAACCAATATTTTTTAAATGGTTATAATGGCAAATTGTTGTCATGCATATTGTCCATAATTTTAAAATAAATAAACAAATTTTAAAATAGCATCCATTCAATAAAAGGCATCTGGGATGGTTAACTTTATCCATCAACTTGGCTAGACTATGGTAGTTGGACTAATTTGGTCAAGTACTATCTAGTTATTACTGTACAGATATTTTTAAGCTGTGATTAACATTTACAATCACTTGACTTTCAGCAAGACATTACCCTCCACAATGTGGGTGGGCCTCATTCAATCCATTAAAGGGCTTAAGAGCACAATGGAGGTTTCCCAAAGAAGAAAAAATTTCTGCCTCCATCAATTCAGTTCAGTTCAGTCGTTCAGTCGTGTTCAACTCTTCGCAACCCCATGACTCGCAGCACGCCAGGCCTCCCTGTCCATCACCAACTCCTGGAGTCCACTCAAACTCATGTCCATCAAGTTGGTGATTCCATCCAGTCATCTCATCCTCTGTCGTTCCCTTCTCCTCCTGCCCCCAGTCACCCCCAGCATCAGGGTCTTTTCCAAAGAGTCAACTCTTCGCATGAGGTGGCCAAAGTACTGGAGTTTCAGCTTTAGCATCAGTCCTTCCAATGAATACCCAGGACTGATCTCCTTTAGAATGGACTGGTTGGATCTCCTTGCAGTCCAAGGGACTCTCAAGAGTCTTCTCCAACACCACAGTTCAAAAGCATCAATTCTTCAGTGCTCAGCTTTCTTCACAGTCCAACTCTAACATCCATACATGACCACTGGAAAAACCATAGCCTTGACTAGATGGAACTTTGTTGGCAAAGTAATGTCTCTGCTTTTGAATATACTATCTAGGTTGGTCATAACTTTCCTTCCAAGTAGTAAGCGTCTTTTAACTTCATGGCTGCAATCGCCATCTGCAGTGAATTTGGAGCCCCCCAAAAATAAAGTCTGATACTGTTTCCACTGTTTCCCCATCTATTTGCCATGAAGTGATGGGACCAGATGCCATGATCTTCATTTTCTGAATGTTGAGCTTTAAGCCAACTTTTTCACTCTCCTCTTTCACTTTCATCAAGAAGCTCTTTAGTTCCCCTTCACTTTCTGCCATAAGGGTGGTGTCATCTGCATATCTGAGGTGATTGATATTTCTCCCAGCAACCTTGATTCCAGCTTGTGCTTCTTCCAGCCCAGCATTTCTCATGATGTACTCTGCATATAAGTTAAATAAGCAGGGTGACAATATACAGCCTTGACGTACTTCTTTTCCTTTTTGGAAGCAGTCTGTTGTTCCATGTCCAGTTCTAACTGTTGCTTCCTGACCTGCATATAGGTTTCTCAAGAGGCAGGTCAGTTCTGGTATTCCCATCTCTTTCAGAATTTTCCACAGTTTATTGTGATCCACACAGTCAAAGGCTTTAGCATAAAGCAGAAAATAGATGTTTTTCTGGAACTCTCTTGCTTTTTCGATGATCCAGTGGATGTTGGCAATTTGATCTCTGGTTCCTCTGCCTTTTGTAAAACCAGCTTGAACATCTTGAAGTTTAAGGTTCATGTATTGCTGAAGCCCGGCTTGGAAAATTTTAAGCATGTGAGATGACTGCAACTGTGTGGTACTTTGAGCATTCTTTGGCATTGCCTCTCTTAGGGATTAGAATGAAAACACCTTTTCCAGTCCTGTGGCCACTGCTGAGTTTTCCAAATTTGCTGGCACATTGAGTGCAGCACTTTCACAGCATCATCTTTTAGGATTTGAAATAGCTCAACTGGGATTCCATCACCTCCACTAGCTTTGTTCATAGTGATGCTTCCTAAGCCCCACTTGACTTCACATTCCAGGATGTCTGGCTCTAGGTGAGTGATCACACCATCGTGTATATCTGGGTCATGAAGATCTTTTTTGTACAGTTCTTCTGTGTATTCTTGCCACCTCTTCTAAATATCTTCTGCTTCTGTTAGGTCCATACCATTTCTGTCCTTTATCAAGCCCATCTTTGCATGAAATGTTCCCTTGGTATATCTAATTTTCTTGAAGAGATCTCTAGTCTTTCCCATTCTGTTGTTTTCCTCTATTTCTTTGCATTGATCACTGAGCAAGGCTTTCTTATCTCTCCTTGCTGTTCTTTGGAACTCTGCATTCAGATGCTTATATCTTGAAATTCTACCTGAATTTCCAGCGTTTAGACTCAAGACTATAACATCAGTTCTTACCTGAATTGCCAACCTGTAGATTGTTCTATGGATTTTACACTTTCCAGCCTGTACACTTGCATAGTCAGTTTCTTCAGATAAGCTAAACACCTCTCTACCTCTTTCATATTCCATTGGTTCAGTTTCTCTACAAATCCTTAATTAATATATCTAAAAATTTTAAAGAAAAGCATTCTTCTTTTTATTTATTTATTTATTATTTTTAATGTAAATTTATTTATTTTAATTGGAGGTTAATTACTTTACAATATTGTATTGGTTTTGCCATACATCAACATGAATCTGCCACGGGTGTACACATGTTCTCCATCCTGAACCCCCCTTCTTCCTCCCTCCCTGTACCATCCCTCTGGGTCTTCTCTTTAAAGTCATGTGTTTAACATTGGTATCCATCAGAAATGCAAATTAAAACCACAGTGAGATATCGTTACAGACCTATCAGTGGAACCAAAATGAAAAATGCCAAACACTAACAGAGCTAGAGGGAAACTGGATTACTCATACATTGCTTGTGATAATGTAAAATGGCACAACCACTCAGAGAATTTGGCAGTTCCTTTCCAAATTGAAAATGGGTTTATTACATGATACGGCCATTGTACTCTTGATCATTTATCCCAGAAAAATAAACATTTTCACAGAAGAACTTAGATATATTCATAGAAGATTCATGCATATGAGCCCAAACGATAAACTATCCAGATACCTTTCGATATACTGCTATATCCATGTCATTGCATACTACTCAGCAAGAAAAAAGCAATGAATGACTGTGTGTAATAACCTGAATGAACTCCAAAAAAATAAAATCTGAGTGAAGAAAGTCAATCTCAAAAGTATTCATATTGCAAGATTCCATCTGCGTAACAATCATGAAATTACATAATTATGGAAATAGAGACAGGACTAGTGGTTTTTAGGAGGCAGGAAAAGGCGAGGAGATGGGTATGCTATAAAGGAGGATCATAAAGTAGTCTTGTGATGATGGTGCAGCTGAGTATCTTGATTACAGTGGTGGTTACACAGATTGCCCATGTGACAAAACTGCATAGAGCTACATGCTGCTGCTGCTAAGTCACTTCAGTCATGTCCAACTCTGTGCGACACACACACACATCAGTGTGTAATTGATGAAATCTGAATATTCTGTGTAGATTGTGCCAATGTCATATTCTTGGCTGTGATATTATCCTGCAGTTGTGTGCAATGTTGGCATTGAAGGTTTAGAAGGGATGTGTGGGACTGCCCTCTACATTTCTTTGTAATGGTCTATGAATCAATAATTACTACAAATTAAATGTTAATAAACTAATGAAACACCTATTTCTAAATATTCACAAAAGCTTTCTTTCTGTAAGAAATTAGACCTTATTCTGAATAAATTCTTTGTTCTAGAGTTCCTTTAATAAAGATACACTTTTCTTGATCCACTCTATGACCAATTTTTTGTCCATTTAATTTGCCAGCAATTTATTTCCCAAACAATAACTATCTATGTAATAAAATTACCAGGAGGTAAACTTACATCTATTAAGACTGTTTACAGGTTTGTGAAAAGTAATTACACAAAAGATAAAGTCCAATGAACAAAATAGTCACCCCACTCACACTAATAATGTGATTCTATTATTTTAATAGTTAAGGACCCCTTTAAGACAAGTAAGCTTCAAAATTAGGAATGCCATAGACCATTCCACCACAAGGCATTTCTACTGACTGGGTTAGTGCCCTTTCAATACCAAACTGATGAGCAATCATGGCAAACAACCTTACTAAGCTAGTTTGCATACTTATGAAGACCCAATAGCTTAATAAACTGTTATAGGGTAATGAAAGTTTATGGAGATCACTAGAAATGTCAGATTCGTACTCTAAAGATACAATAAAATTTAGTAATTCTCACTTAAATCTCAACCTATCTAAAATAGAAACCAGTAGGGGTTTTTTACTAGCCCTATATAACTCATAACAAAATCCAATTTTCTTATGTAGTGTTCTGTTTACCAACATTTAGTTGATCATATTGAAGTCCTGCCATGAGCTAGAGTATATGCAATAAATTTAAGGGATTTAGGGTTAATTTCAATTGACTTCTACTGTCTTTAGCTGTACATACAAAAGTTGATGGATATTTAGAGAGAAGGGATATGATAGCTAAGATTATAAATAATACACCACACCAATAAAACTGCAGCAACACTACCCCTAAAGCTAAAATATTATGCTATCACACTGTGGTTTGGACCTAGGTAATCAATCAGATCCTCTTGTTTTAAGCAGAGCATTTATCTGCTTAGAGTTTATCTCCACAGTGATGACTGTTACTACTCAAAATAGAATTATAGTTAAGCTTTTATGTATTATGGCAACTAAAGGCAATTGACAAGTTTATAGTGATAATAGCTGTAAAGAGTAGGATTCTGTAAGTTACTTGTCAAGCTCCAGTTAGAGCCTGGCCTCTTTTCTCTCAGTTGCAGCATCTGCCAATCTTCCTTACTCCTGAGCCTGTTAGTCCCCACTCTGTACATCACAGAACACCAGGACAACCTGGCCCCATTTTCATGGCTGGCTGAGACAGGATGGAAAAATGTAAATATCCAAAACTATATATTCCAGCCCATCACATCATATAGGATTATTGATGTGATCTCTGCAAAAATCAAAGACATGCTTCTAAAAAGATATTTGTTGCCTTTTTAAATAGCTCACAGATTTTCTCTCAGAAAATCATAGTGGAATCAAAATCTCTAAATAAACAACAAGTTTAGATAAGTTATGTTTTTCTTTTTTAAACTAAGTTGCTAAATATTTTTTCAAAGGGGCTTCTCTTTATAGATCCAGCCAAAACTGTCTATACATATAAACCAAAATGCTTCAACAAATATCTTTTCTACATATTCTGCCACCCAATGGATAATGTTTGCAACAGCTAAGAGTACAGGGAAAATATCTGGATCTAAAGAAAATGAGAAGAAAAATGGGCACTAGATTTTGTATTCTTTACTTTACAGTCAAATTAAATAATTTTTGAGAAGACAGATTAGAGTTTATTTTAGAGTGGAAGCTTTTCTTCTCCATATCAAGCTTTCTTCACCAAACCATATAATCATACCAAATTTGCCTTACAGTAAATTGGTTACAAAAAGATCATTAATCACTTTATACCTTCTGCTGATACAGTTTTTTAAATTTCATAAATATAGTTATATTTTCATTCTCCTTCAATCATTTTAAATAAAGTAAGCAAATGTAATATTTCATAAAGTTAAATGTATTGTAAGGATAATAGTTCTCATTTAAATTCTATTTGAACAAGTTGGATCATTTTTACTTCATTGAATTCTTTTAAAATAATTATTTTTACACACAAGAGAAGACTCTACACATGGGCATCAACAGATTGTCAACACCAAAATCAGACTGATTATGTTCTGTGCAGTCAAAGATGGAGAAGCTCTATACAGTCAGCAAAAACAAGACTAGGAGTCTACTGTGGCTCAGATCATGAACTCTTTATTGTCAAATTCAGACTTAAATTGAAGAAAGTAGGGAAAACCACTAAGCTGTTCAGGTATGATCTAAATCAAATCCCTTAAGATTATACAGTGTAAGTGAGAAATACATTTAAGGGAGTAGATCTGATAGAGTGCCTGAAGAACTATGGATGGAGGTTCATGACATTGTACAGGAGACAGGGATCAAGACCATCCCAAAGAAAAAGAAATGCAAAAAAGCAAAATGGCTGTCTGAGAAGGCCTTACAAAGAGCTGTGAAAAGAAGAGATGCAAAAAGCAAAGAAGAAAAGGAAAGATATACCAATTTGAATGCAGAATTCCAAAGAATAGCAAGGAGAGATAAGAAAGCCTTCCTCACTGATCAATGCAAAGAAATAGAGGAAAACAACAGAATGGGAAAGACTGGAGATCTCTTCAAGAAAAATAGAGATACCAAGGGAACATTTCATGCAAAGATGAGCTTGATAAAGGACAGAAATGGTATGGACCTAACAGAAGCAGAAGATATTTAGAAGAGGTGGCAAGAATACACAGAAGAACTGTACAAAAAAGATCTTCATGACCCAGATATACACGATGGTGTGATCACTCACCTAGAGCCAGACATCCCGGAATGTGAAGTCAAGTGGGGCTTAGGAAACATCACTATGAACAAAGCTAGTGGAGGTGATGGAATCCCAGTTGAGCTATTTCAAATCCTAAAAGATGATGCTGTGAAAGTGCTGCACTCAATGTGCCAGCAAATTTGGAAAACTCAGCAGTGGCCACAGGACTGGAAAAGGTCAGTTTTCATTCTAATCCCTAAGAGAGGCAATGCCAAAGAATGCTCAAACTACCTCACAGTTGCAGTCATCTCACACACTAGCAAAGTAATGCTCAAAATTCTTCAAGCCAGGCTTCAATAGTACGTGAACCTTAAACTTCAAGATGTTCAAGCTGGTTTTAGAAAAGGCAGAGAACTAGAGATCAAATTGCCAACATCTGCTGGATTATGGAAAAACCAAGAGAGTTCCAGAAATATCTATTTCTGCTTTATTGACTATGCCAAAGCCTTTGACTGTGTGGATCACAATAAACTGTTAAAAATTCTGAAAGAGATGGGAACATCAGACTACCTGACCTGCCTCCTGAGAAATCTGTATGCAGGTCAGGAAGCAACAGTTAGAACTGGACATGGAACAGCAGACTGGTTCCAAATAGCAAAAGGTGCATGTTAAGGCTGTATATTGTCACTGTGCTTATTTAACCTATATGCAGAGTATGAGAAATGCTGGGCTGGATAAAGCACAAGCTAGACTCAAGATCGCTGGGAGAAATATCAATAACCTCAGATATGCAGATGATACCACCCTTATGGCAGAAAGTGAAGAGGAACTAAAGAGCCTCTTGATGAAAGTGAAAGAGGAGAGTAAAAAAGTTGGCTTAAAGCTCAACATTCAGAAAACTAATATCATAGCATTTGGTCCCATCACTTCATGGCAAATAGATGGGAAAACAGTGGAAACAGTGGCTGACTTTTTATTTTTCAGGGCTCAAAAATCACTGCAGATAGTGACTGCAGACATGAAATTAAGACGCTTACCCCTTGGAAGGAAAGTTATGACCAAACTAGACAGCATATTAAAAGTAGAGACATTACTTTGCCAACAAAGGTCTGTCTAATCAAGGCTATGGTTTTTCCAGTAGTCATGTATGGGTGTGAAAGTTGGACTGTAAAGAAAGCTGAGTACCAAAGATTTGATGCTTTTGAACTGTGGTGTTGGAAAAGACTCTTGAGAGTCCCTTGGACGGCAAGGAGATCCAACCAGTCCATCCTAAAGGAGATAAGTCCTGGGGATTCACTGGAATATGAATGAATGCTGAAGCTGAAACTCCAATACTTTGGCCACCTGATGCAAAGAACTGACTCATTTGAAAATATCCTCATGCCAGGAAAGATTGAATACGGGAGGAGAAGGGTATGACAGAGGATGAGATGGTTGGATGGCATCATCGACTCAATGGACATGAGTTTCAGCAAGCTCCACGAGTTGGTGATGGACAGGGAGGCCTGGCACACTGTAGCCCATGAGGTCTCAAAGAATTGGACACAACTGAGTGACTGAACTGAACTGAAGTTGCATAGGGCCAATGTTATTGTCTCCATTTTATAGATGAAGAAACTGAGGCTTATAGAAATTAAATGATTTTCAAAAATTATACAATTAACAAAAGAAATAACATAAAAACTTAGTATATAGTTTTCTTTCACCTTCACTGTGCTTACTCAGAATTAACTTTCAAGTACATTTTTAAATAAACTTGTTTTAAAAAAGTTTTTGAGTTAAAATACATAAATTCATAGTATACATCATTTACTTCCCTTTTAAATTTCAGTTAGATCATCCCATATGCTGTTATTACTGTCAGTAACTGCAATATAATCTTAAATTTATCTTTAATCAATTCAAAGTAGGAAATCTTTGAGCAGACACCTTTTTAATGACTTTAATTGATTCCGAAGGCAATTATACCTTATTTTTAGTTTCCTGCAGAGCCCAATTCTTAATAATCTTCCTTTTGTTGCAATTTAACCATTTGCATGAATCTTCTGACTTTTTGGAAGCTATGCGTGTATGCTCAGTTGGAGGGAGTTTAAATGCATATCTATGGAAGCACCATTCACATACAAAAATAATAGAATTGTGTACTTATTCAGAAAAATTTCTAAAAGATGGTGCTCCGGTGACTTGTTCTAACAAAACCATTATGAGTGGATAATATTCTAACAGATGTTATTAAAATGTCTTGCAAAGAGGACCTTCTCAATTCACAAAAAGGGCTAAGCTGTGGTCCTGCAGAAATTAAATATTTATAGTTAGCTACACAAGGCAATTATACAAAGATCTCTAAACGTCTCCAAAAATGGGAACTTTCAAAGGAAAAAGGGAAACAGGTAACAGATGTGATCAAGAGTTAATACCTTTAATTTTTGAAGAGCATGTTTAAATGTGCAAGAAAACTTTTAAAAAGAAAAAGAATATAAACAAAATTTTCAGAAAAAATTATGGAATAGCACATTGAGAATGTTCAGCTCATTAGTGGTCAAAGCATGCTGCCAAGGCTGTGATGAAAGTATGATGAAGGTGCTGCCAAGGGCACTGTGAACTGGAAAAATCCTTTTGAAAAGGAATATAATAGTAAGTAGTAAGAAACATTAAAAAAATTCATGGCACCTCGACCTGATCATCCCACTCCTGGGACTGTATGCTAGATATGGCAGACACTTCAGAATCACTGACTCATCCCTAACCCTTTTCTCTGCACATCTTCTGGTGCCAGGTGTGGCCGCATATCATAGTCCTAGTTGAGAAAAGTAACAGCGAATCTGCACCTTTCATTCCTCCTTCTTCCTGCTTTAAACGGGCAAGTGGCAGTTGAAGCTGTAGCAGCCATATTCTGGACATAAAGGAAAGATCACAAACATCATAGATTCACTGGCCTTGAAACCAGTGAACCACCGAATCAATGCCAACAGCCACCACATACCCTCCAAATTCACTACGTAGGAGAAATCAACCCTAGTTTGTTTCAGCCACTTAATGATATACAAAGGAACAAATTCAGTAAGAGAATTGTTGAATATGCTTCTGACTATAACAGCGAAAAAAAAGGAAAACAACCAATTGCTTCCTAAGTGGGAGATCTTTAGGAATAGTGATGCAAATGAATCGAATGATCAAACTGAAGATCATTGTTTGGTGGATTAATTGTATTAATGACCCCAATTTTGTTATTCTTTCTTATATTCATACCTTTTCCCTTGAGGCTTTGCAGTTACTCTTGACAAAGAGACAAGATGACTTTCTTGCCCTTGATCCTAAGTTCAGGCACAGGACTGGCCTTGAACAATGGAGTGCTAGCAATCATGGCAGAAGCTGTCTTGAAAAATACTTTTGCAGTGTGCTTGTCCTCACACTAGCACCTCAGCCATCTCCATAAAAATCATTCCAGGCAAGCCTGCTGGAGGCCAGGACATAGAAGTAGTGCCAGTCTCCCTAGTTGTCTGAGCTGTCTGGCCATTCTAAGCCATCTGACAGCCAGACAACTCTCAGACACATCAGGGAGCCCAGCCAAGATCAACAGAGCTGCCCTAGACAGCCCACGGCTACCACATAAGGAAGCCCGTACACAGTCAACTGCGCCAACCCCAGACCAGCTGGACTCTATAGACTCATGAAATATTTACTGCTGCATGTCACAAGAGGTTTTGTGGTTGTTATACAGCATTTATATGGCAATAGATAACTGGCATAATGCAAAAAGCAAATTTTATTAAGTATTTATTCATCTATTTACTATCTGGTACTCATTACAATATACCAGGCATTGTATTCAGCAAAGATAAATAAACAGGAGATTGTATTACACTCTGAGGACAAAGTTGTAAATAATATGACATACATGGGAAAGACTAGAAAGGATGCTGATGCCATACATACATTGTCCTTTATTTTCTTTTTGGATTTTTCTTTTTTTTTGGCCTTCTTTTTAAATGGCTTTTCACCTGCCATGTTTTTAGTTTGGTGGCATGCAAAGGATAAAGGAGTAAATGTGAATTAAAAGAGTGGAGAGAATGGGGGACAAGAACAGTGTAGAAGTAGGTAAGGAGATATTGGGATGACCAGTCAGTCCTTTCTGGGATGGAGAATACAAAAACACATTTGTAAGCACAAGCGAAAGCACTGGAAAAGACAGAGCCTTAGAAGAGATGAAAGACAGTAAAACTGATGTGTGAAGTCAGCGAGGAGAGGCAGGACACAGGTCACCCAGTATAAGTGAGAGCCAGTCTTCAAGGAAAAGAGGCCACCTCTATCTCTAAAACAGCAGCAAAGACTGGAACAGTTGTATGTGCTTTTAACTGTAGAAAATCATAAAGCTGCTACCTTAAGGGCTGTGCTTTCTTAAGCTGCAATGCAGCAAATTTATCTGCTGAAAGTGAAGAGAAAAGCGGTGAGGAAGCAAAAAGGGTTTGAGAAAAATAAAGTCTGTGAAAGGAAGCTGAATGTGGGTGACCTCAAGATTCCTGAATTAATGTTGCAACTTATTATTTCCTGTCTCAAAGAAGAAGTTACGTTTCAAAGAATTTTTTAAAGTACACTGTGGAAAATTCTGAAAGAGATGGGAATACCAGACCACCTGACCTGCCTCTTGAGAAACCTATATGTAGGTCAGGAAGCAACAGTTAGAACGGGACATGGAACAATAGACTGCTTCCAAATAGGAAAAAGAGTATGTCAAGGCTGTATATTGTCACCCTGCTTATTTAACTTCTATGCAGAGTACAGCATGAGAAATGCTGAGCTTGAAAGAAGCACAGGCTGGAATCAAGATCGCCAGGAGAAATATCAATAACCTCAGATATGCAGATGACACCACCCTTATGGCAGAAAGTGAAGAGGAAATAAAAAGCCTCTTGATGAAAGTGAAAGAGGAGAGTGAAAAAGTTGGCTTAAAGCTCAACATTCAGAAAACGAAGATCATGGCATCCGCTCCCATCATTTCATGGCAAATAGATGGGGAAACAGTGGACACAGTGTCAGACTTTATTTTTGGGGGCCCCAAAATCACTGCAGATGGTGACTGCAGCCATGAAATTAAAAGACCCTTACTCCTTGGAAGAAAAGTTATGACCAGCCTAGATTGCATATTCAAAAGCAGAGACATTACTTTGCCAACAAAGGTCTGTCTAGTCAAGGCTATCGTTTTTCCAGCGGTCATGA